>NC_056509.1:41053649-41142511 GCF_014905685.2 Nematolebias whitei
TATGTATATATATGTATATATATATGTATATATATATTTATTTATTTTATTTTTATTTATTTATTTATTTTTTACATTGAGTTTACTAAAGCTAATATTTCAAGGATTTAGTTTTAATCAAACTTATTTGAGCTGAGCCAATTTTTTTTTTTACTAAATTACATTAGATTTCTGTAAAATAATTTTTTTTTTTAATAAACAAAATGCATTTTTATTTACCCAGAATAACTGCAACAACTGGACCAGTGCAGTATGATTTTAATGATTCACTGAAATTAATCTTTACTGGATAAAATAAGCCATTATGCAAACAGACTTTTTGTTCATTTACCACCTAATTTAGCTGCTTTGTTGTGTAATAAAATTTTAAAGACGTGCTTTTTTAGGAGTTTCTGAGCTCCTTATCAAACTGTTTGGTGTTTTGTTTTTGTTTTTTAAATCACAGCTGCCTTTGTTTTGTTTTTTTTGTTTTTTTTACTGGGCATCTTAGTGTTTCAGAGGATCTTGACTTTGCTCCTCCTCCTCAATGACATATGTGATGATTTATGTTTTGTAAACTCAAATAATTCTCAGCTTCTCCCACGTCATGCTACTGCACCAAGAGCAGCTTAAGCTAAAGGAAAAAACATGAATTACTTATGGAAAAAATTACATTTAAAGCAAAAAATGACCACCAAAGGGGTCATTTGGGGGCAAAAAAACCCTCAAAACCTTCAAGGTGTTTGTTTTTTGCATTGGTTTTGATTTAAGATGCAATGTAAGTCCTCTACGGCAAAGAAAAAATGTCTTCATATAATTTTCTACTTTAATGTTCGGTGTAAATTATTATATTGAAGAAAAAGTTCATAAAACTTTGAATTTGCTTTACATTTTCAGCACAATAATTAATACTTGTTGGATTCTAGTTAACTCTGAGACCGGAACAGACGGTTCTCCCCTTGGTGGACAAGTCCAACACCATCGAGAGGAGGACAGGGGTCAGCTTCCAGCACCCCGAGATCCTGGTTCATGCAGATCTGGTCACATCAGTTCTATCTGAGCCCTACTACTGGAAACTTCCGGAGCAGTTCACAGGTTCCATGGTAAAAGTGCAGACTTTGTATTTATTTTATTGTTTTTTTGGGGGTGGGGTGGGGGGGGGGGTTGCTTTTATTCCTTCATATTATGCATGTTTATAGGAATTAAACTTGGCGGACACCAGGATTAAGTATATTTTAGTAATTTAACAAAAAAATCTTAGGCAAATGAAGCAATGAATGAAAATAAGTCCACTCTTACTGCTTTCATAAGAAGGTAAGAATCCCCAAGACGCTGCAAATCCAATGTGCTTTCGCTGATGAGTAAACGGGAGCAGTTTTGTAAAAACATAAGTTTTTGGTAAATTGCTGGTCAGGTGCTTTTGTGTTTGTGTAAATTAGGAGGAAAGATGTTGGCAGTGATTTTAGGAAGCATTTTTTTGCCCATTAGGTTAGGAAGTCCTTGATTCTACACTGAGAAATGTTGTACACGAGTGGAAACGTTAAAACGCTAAAAGCTACACTTGAGCAAATGTTTCAGCCTTCATCTTGATCCGTTATTCATTATCAGCTCATTTATACCAGATGTAATTAGACCAAAACACATTTTAAATAAAAATGCTTATTTCAAGTTATGCTGTTTGTGTCAATGTTCCTGTCCTTATTCAAACTTTTGTTTAGACGCCTGGTTGGTCGACGTTAGTGTGTTTTTAGCTCGCAGCCTGTACGATTTGAGGAATTTCACAAAGGCATCATTTTATAATCATCTGCTTTAAATAATGGTTTTGGCCTCCTATCAATTTTATTTTATTTTTTTATTCCACTGTCTTTTTAGATCACAGCATATGGTGGGCAGCTGAAATATGCAGTTTACTACGAAGCCAGAGATGAAACTGGTCCTTCCTCTTATGAGCCTCAGGTTATCATTAAGGGTGGTCCGAACCACAACGTCGTGCTGACGCGCCACGTCCCAGGACTTCAGATTGGACAGTTAACCCGCCATGAGATCGACATGACCGAGGTACAATAGGTGGAATGTTAAGAGAAAAGCCTGGCAAGTGTTTAAGGTCCAAGTTTTTTCAGACTGCGAGAAAACGAAAGGGAATAAACTTTACATCTGACAGCAGCCAGACCGTCATACAAAACTTTGTGTGTGTTTTTGTGTAAAGCACGAGTGGAAGTACGCAGATGGTCGATCCCTGACTCGAGAGGACTTCATGGATATTTTATTCTATGTCGACTATGTTCTAATTAAGGCATCACACGGCAGCTTGATGAGAAATAGCCGGTAAAACAGACACACCATACAAACACACACGTCCATAAAGGGTGCCTGTTTGTTGTAAAATGTGACAGCAGAGTTAAGAAAATGAATGAAAGTGAACCTTTTCCCTTTTGCTGCTATTAATCAACATTGTTCATTCTGCTAAACTCATCCTCATTTTAGATTTTCCAAATGTCTTTAAAGACAGGAAAAAAAAACACTAATCAAAATGATTGTAAAGCTGGATTTATTATAGTGCTGTACAAATTCCTTTTTGACCTTCATCTTCAAGTATTTCAGAGATCAGTTTAACTGTGGCAGAGGCGGGAACTCCGGCAGAAGAAAATGAGCAAGCCTATCAGATAGAAAAGTGTGACTGTCCTGCTGGATATTCTGGACTGTCCTGTGAGGTATGCACAGAATAATAGTACATGCACGTATCTATACACACATTAAAACACAATATCTGCACGATTATAACTTTTCCAAATGGGGTGTTTATTGGAACTCCAACCCATATACCGGTAATCAGTTTTATTAGATGGCAAGTGAAAAGGTGTGGCTTTTGCAAATGTGGGAAATGTTATTGTGCACGTTTGATATTTTTAAACTGTTGCCATATGAAGAAAAAACGGTTCCAATTCAAGATTTGTAAATATACTGTAGTCCCTCAATACGTCGCAGTTGGACTTTCGCAGACTTACTCTTCCGCTGGTTTTCAACTTAAGATTGTACACGACACACGATTGGCTGTGGGGAAAGACAGACCCCACCCGCCCCCTCCTTTCTCTTTCTAAGGCTCAGCTGCAGAAAGGGAAAGGAAGTGGCAGGGGTGGGGTCTGTCTTTCCTCTTTGCTACTGCACAGGGAGCAGGGATGAACAGAACAGATGAACAAATGTAGAATAGCAGAGAATATGCTTGGATGGAAAAACAAGAGTGAATCAGTTTAAAAAAAGAGAGTGGCTGAGCGTAGCTCACTCGGGTATAAGACAGACCCCCCGCCCCTCCTTTCTTTTTCTGAGGCTGTCTGTCACAGGCGTGCGTGCAACAGACAGCCTCGGAAAAAGAAAGGAGGGAGCGGCGGGTCTGTCTTATACCCGAGTGAGCTGCACGAGCGGCATGGATTGTTTAAAATAATCGAGTGCGACCCGAACTGTTAGTCCCCCTCGGCGATCACCGAGTGGGCCAGGCCACCAGGAAATGGCCCGGTGCTCCTGATGGCCTGTCCACCCCTGGAGTAACCACAATAAGAACATTTCAAGAGTGTGGGAAGGGTTTATAAAGCCTTAAAATGTATATAAATACTAAAGTAAATATAATGTCCCTACTTGGCAGATTTTCACCCATTACGGGGGTGTCTGGAATGTAACCCCTGCGATAAGTGAGGGACCATTGTATAGATATTTAAAAAAGATTACTAAGGATGTACAATGTATTTTATGTAAGTACAAGTCACTGCATCAACAACATTATAAAGAATGTTTGTGGTTCTAGTAGTTATACTGCAAACATCAAGTAGGCATCTCCCTCGGTGACAGTTCTGTCGTTACATCGGAAGAAACTTGAACATAGACTTGACTTGCAATAAAGTTCCACAAGTTTCCAATATACCGTACATTGGTTTCAGCATTTTAAGTCCTTACTTTTTAATTCCTTTACCAGGTTTATTCCTCGCTGAGCGTCTCATCTCGATTCGGATTTTTATCAGTTTGACCTTCAGCTCTGTGCGGATCTCTGAAGCTACAGGAACTTCAAACACAATTCTTAGTTTAATGAGGAGTTTGTGTGGACGGCCTCTGATACCTGGACATTACACTCCTGTGTGATTCTGTTTAACAGCAGTCATTTGATTTTTATTAATAATCTTAGAGGAACACAACGTTTTCCTGAGAACTTGTTACTGTAATTTTTAGTATCTTGATTTGCACTTTGTATGCAAAGCAGCCTGAAGAAAATATAAATGTTCATAAATTAGAAGCTACATATATTGTTGGGGCAAAGAGCCAAATGGAAGCTTAACAACAAACTGTAGCTAAACTTGAAAGGCTGGGATCGTAGAGGTCTCAGCTGACAGATGGCTCTTCTATTTGTAGCTACCATCGTTGCTAATAAAGTATTTTTAAACGGGCGTTTAGTGCTAGCAGAGAGAACAGATGGCTCTTTAAATGGACTCCATTAATTATTACTGAACAGGAGAGGGGGAGAGAGTTACCTTGCATGTTTGTGTGTATGAATTGATAGGTATGCAAAAGAAGGTGTGTGTTCAAAAGTTACTGAAGTGAATACCTCCTAATTATGTGTATGTGTGCAAAACGGAGAGCAGTCAATTGTTGCCTGGAGAAGTGACCATTATGTGGGTCAGAGCTATTGTGTGTGTTTAGGGATGTATTTCCACATCCAACTCACAAATTATCTATCAAATCTGGATTTTGGTGCGTTTCTAAAAAAAAAAAAATTCCTATTTAATGTTTTTTATTTTTCTTGCCTCTGTGCAGGAGTGTGCTGCAGGTTTCTACCGTCTCCGTTCTGGGTCGCAGATATCTGTTCCAGCGTCCAGAGTGCCCACCGCTGCCGGCATGGGCAGCTGCGTTCAGTGCCAGTGCAGCGGGCACTCTTCCACTTGTGACCCTGAGACATCCATATGCCAGGTAAATGAGTGTGTGAGCCCCCTGCCGCTGGAGACGGAGCCATATGTTGAGCTTTTGAAGAAAGGATTGTAGTGAAACAGTGTGTTGGGGAGTGTGTGCGCGTGCATTGGGAAGGATATCTGATAGTGTAATTAGCCTGACAATAATTAACAACCACCTGGCTAAGCCACATGTTTTATCTTTTTTGTTCTTCTAGATATGACCTAAAGCTACATTCCTACTTTAAAACATATTTCATGCACTTAAAGAAACAATCTAACAAGATCAAAGTTCATGCTCAATAATCCAGGTAAAAAAATCCAACAACGTTAAGTCAGGTCCTCTGGACAGTTTCTTTCTTTTTTTTTTTTTTTTTTTTTGTTGAAACGTTTTCATCTTTTATCCAAAGGACTTCATCAGTCCAAGGAGCCACAACAAACTCAGTCCCATAAGTGTCTTACTCACATAGTGGCAACCAGTTTGATGGTGAAAAGATGGTTTCTGGCATCCTCCCTCTCCCCCGTCGACTCCTCTGAGGCAGCCATAGGGCCAAAGTGGTTTAAAATATTAAAGTTTATGCTCAATAATTCAGGTAAAAAAAAGTCCAACAAAGTTAAGTCAGGTCCTCTGGACGGTTTCTATTTTTGTTTAAATGTTTCGTCTAATCCACGTGTCATGCTCAAGGCTCGAGGGCCAAATATAGCCTAAATCTTATCTGGTCCACAAGATGATATTTTAAAAGTAGGGTTTTTTTTTTTGTTGCTTCTCACTTTACTTAAAAAATGAGCATACTTTATTTAGTGCAGAGTTCTTATAACGGCCAATTCTGAAGTCAAGAAAAAAAATAGTTGGAATTTTTCCCTGATCTTTTATTTTAATGAGAAAAATGCAACAGGCCATGTCAAATGAGGCCCAAGAACTCTTGTTGAGGAACTTGCAACCAAGAAAAGATGTCGGGTATCGGACTCGAGTTAAATTATTGACTGAAACTGGCCATTGGTTTGAAACAAGTTTTGGATTTTGCTCCCCTTTGGTGACAGAGTTTGACACTCCTGTACAGTTTTTGTCTGCTTGGAACTCTACTGCATTTCTCTACTATATAAAGGGTTAACCATTAACTCCTCAAAACCACTTTCTACAGTCTGAAAGCTCTTATGAAGGCGCTGTGGACAAATCTGTCAATGTCTTGCGAGCTGCATCCAAAGGAAGGGACGTTATGCTGTTTCAAACTGAGTCATATTAGTCCTCAAATAATTCATTTTCTCAAATCAAGCATTTTCTTTCTTTTTTTAATCTTTTCTTTTTACTTTAGGCCATACATCTTTGTGCTTTTATGGTTTTTGTGTGACCATTGAACAAGAGTGTATTATTGCACACAGACTACACTGTCACAAAATCCTGGACTGCATTTAATTGATCCGGGAGTCATCTGACATATTCTTGCAAACAGATACGGGTAATAAACGGCTTCCAGTCCATTTCAGAATTGATTTTAAGGTTTTATTGCTCACTTTTAAAGCTCTTAATGGTCTTGCCCCACCTTACTTAGCTGATCTAATAGCTTTTCGTGAGTATAAGAGAACATTAAGATCAACTAATACATCTTTTTGTCCCCCAGTCCAAGTTCAAACGGTGGGATGACCGGGCCTTTTCAATTGTTGCACTCAGACTTTGGAACCAATTACCTCAGACTCCATCACTGGTCTGGCTCTTTTTAATTCTAATCTTAAAACATTTTTATTCAGACAGGCTTTTAATATCTAGTGGCATTTTTGTATGGTTTTTAATTGTTAGATTTTATCTTTTGTATTGTGAAGCACTTTATGCAACTGTTGGCTGTTGAAACGGGCTCTATAAATAAATCATAGTTGATTTATTAACAAAATATTTGCAGTGAAGGCCTTGCAATTGAATGGACAGTTGAGCTATATTAAGTTACAGGTTTTTGTTTTTCCTAAAAGCTCTACTGAGTTTGGCTGGTCATTACTCACTGAAAGCTAAAAGAAGTCAAACCGTAACTCCTTCACTGTCGTCCACTGGAAATGTATGTGGAACTTCAAATTAGCACTGACACAGTCGAGTCCGACTTGTTAATTTTTCCTGTTGCGTTTCCAATAGGAGACTTTATATAAAGAGTGAACATATCCTTTTAGTTACAAAAACTAGGAAAGAACATAGCTTTTTTCTTCTGAAACTGTCGTTTATGAAATAAACAGCCGTGTTTTGCAGAATATCTGAAAGTTCCTCTTAAAATGATAGAGTCAGAATAAAATAAATTGAGCTCAGGTTCATTTTGCGTTCTAGAATTGTGCCGCTCCAGGTGGCTGCATGTTGTAGCAGCTCTGTTAATTTAATTTTGAGATTTTGCTTTTGGAAACTGTAATTCCTCTTTTTCTGGATGTAAATCACATTTTTTGGATGATTGTTTCCTCTGGTATCAGGTGCTGTGCAGCTGGAAGGATTTTTACTGAAACTTTTTTAGTTTTGGACATTTGTTATGATGCGTAACCATGGCAACAAGGCAGTTTCTACAACCAACAGCATCTGATTAACATCTCAAAAGCTCAAATTATATCTCAACTACAGCCCCAAATCTCAAATGAGTTGAAAAGGATGTTCTGTGGACGCATTCTCATCTACCTGCCAGCTGTGCTGGAGTGCCTGACCACTGAGATCCTGGAACTAGCAGGAAACATGGATCATGACAGCGGAAGGACAGGATCATCCCTCGGGACCTACAGTTGGCTGTCCGCAGTGACGAGGAGCTCGGCAGACTGCTGGGAGGAGTGGCCGTCGCTCTGGGTGGAGTTCTGCCCAGCATTGGGGCGGTCCTGTTGCCCGGGGGAACCGAGAGGCCAGCCGAGTTTGGGTGGACAAATCGGATGGCATCTGCAGCCAGTTTCTTAGGATCCACTGTGGGATGGACCTTTGCAGGAGATCCTTCCTGCCTACAACCGTCAGTATCTATAACATCTCTTAATGAAACGAGGATAACGAGTTACAACAACAAATAATTTCCCTTTGGGATTACTAAAGTATTTTTGAATTGAATTGAATTTTCTCATTGATTTTTAACTCTAAAATATTAATGCAAACATTGCACTCTCTCCTGATCATTAGAAATATTTAAGATGGAAAGTGTTTGAGTTTATTTTACATTTTTCATCAATCTTCCAGTCACAGTCTTTGGTATCCACACTTTTAGACAAAAAGATTTTGCAAGACAATGTTTTACCTTTTTGTTTTCGAATTATGGTCTTTCTTGATATTATCAATTTTTGTAAAATATTATTTCTTTGTTCACCTCTTTTCCATTGTTTTCCTTCATCCAGTCACCTAATTTATATTGATTCTCATACAATATTCAGAAGTTTTTATTTTCCTCAATTTTTATTTGTTTTTTGAATTTACTCTTATTGTTTTTCAGTTCTCCTTTATCTCTTCCATCCATCCATTTGCCAGCTTCTTCCTTTTCTGGTTGCAGGGGTCACTGGTGGCCATATCCAGCAGTCACTGTTCGAGGGGTGGGGACACCCTGGACAGGTCTCCAGTCCATCACAGAGACACATAAAAACAAACGAAACAAACAACCATTCACTATCTCACTCACACCTAGGGACAATTTAGTTACCAGTCAGTCTAACATGCATGTTTTTGGTCTGTGGGAGTAAACCAGAGCACCTGGAGAAAACCCACTCATGCACGGAGAGAACATGCAAACTCCACCCAGAATGGCCCAATTGAGATTTGATCCGGCAACTTTCTCGCTGAGAGGCGGCAACTTTTCCACCGTTTCACCCTCCTTTACCTCTTTAATTCTCTCTTTTTTTTTTAGCTCCTGTTTAATTTTTCTTTTAGTAATTTGTTTCCTTCGTTCTTTCTTTCTTTTTCATCGTTTCATTTTTTTCCTCACTTTGCCTCCCAGCCATTTTTTCCCCTGCTCATTCTGATCTAGTTTTCAATAACAACGTCATTAGCATTTTCTACTCGAGCGGGCTAAATTGAAAACACTAAACGAGCTTCTTTTTGTGGTAATTAGCAGTAACGAGAAACTCGGGCAGTTAATGGAAATAACTTGCCTCGTTAAGAGACAACTTCCTGTTGTAAAGATCTGAGTTCCCATTTTCAACAAACAAGTCGAACACATAAGATGGGGCCGTGGGGATATAAAGAGCGAGCAATGAATTGTGTACGGTAGAGGTTTTAGTTGTGTGTTTCTGTGAGTTCATTGTGTGTGTTAGGAATAGTATGTTGTTTTTGATGCCGAGTATTTTACAGCAGTTCGTTTAATTTACTCTTTAGAGTTAGTAAAACCTACTGTATTCTTTATTTTGGCCTATTTGATATTAGTATGAATAAATGTTTGTAAAATGAAGTCAAGAAAAAAGGGAAATCTTGCCAATATAAATATGTTGAAATGTTTATCCCATTTGTCTTTAATTTTTTCGTAATTTTAGTCCCATTTAACAATTTCTGCTAATAAACTCAGCATCCTGGATAACTTGTGAAGGAAACCATTTTATAATTTTATTTGTGTGAAACCCTACTTGTGAGCTTAGCTCTACCTTGATAGTGGTGCACGCATTCCTACAACGGCTCATAATACAGGAGGGGTACTGAGCCTCGTTACTGTCTGTAGAGGAATGTGCTTTATGATCAAAACAGTCCAGACTAGATGAAAGATGTTTTTTTTTTCATGTGAAAGCCTAGAATAATCGAGAAACTGAGAAAGTAAAGAGAAATGGGGACTGTGTCCCTTGCTGTGACGGTGGAGATGCTCGGTTCTTTAAAAGCAGCTGGGATCACACTGGGCACTTTTCAGTATCGTTGTGAGTCTGTACGTAAAGATCATAGCTGCTCAGAGAAAGTCACTGTTTTCATCATCTTCTGTGAAGGGAAAAAGGTCAAGACAAGTTGCTTCTAAAAAGATTTGAAAATAACTAAATTGACCTTTCTGTCAACATGTGGTCAAACATTTCAGTAAGAAGCTCTAAATTGCTCGATTCAAAGGCAAGCACAGCAATTTAAGGAAGAATATTTTCATGGAGCGTGATGGAAAAACTGACATAAAAGCAGTTAACCAGGATTTTCTACCTCTGATGACAAGGCAACCAATGGTGCCAGTCCAATTCCCTACCCTAAGTGTATTCAGTACTGGTATGTAATGACCATGTCTCTGATCTAAAAACTTGCGTAATTTTAGAGCAGTTAAGCAAAGCACAAAACTGTATGCAAAGTCGGTTTTAATGCCTCTGACTGTTCAGCGATTTGTAGACATACAGGAGTATTTTGAACTGGATTTGAAGGTGAACCGGTAACCAGTGCAGTGAGGCCAAAACTGGTGTAATGTGCTCTCTTTTGCCTGTACTGGCTAAAAGTCGGGCTGCTGCATTCTGGACCAGTTGTAGTCGTATAATGGAGGTCTGACTGATACCAAACAGGAGCAAATTGCAGTAATCAAGCCTAGATGTAATGAATGCATGTATTACTGTCTCCAGGTTATTTTTGGACAATATGGGCTTCAGTTTAGACAGCCGCCTCAGTTGGAAGAAACATGATTTAACAATCATGTTTACATGATTGTTAAGTTTCAGGGAAGGGTCCATTATCACACTCAGATTAGTGACTCTTTGTTTTTCTGACAGGGTTAGAGCGGAAAGGTCGATGCAGTGGTTTGTGATTGTGTCATTGGGAGGGAACAACATGACTTAAGACTTCTTTTCATTGAATCTTAAGAAGTTTAATGCCTTCCAGTCCCTGATGTCAGCCAGGCAGTCGAGCAGCGGTTGAATAGAGCATGTACCATTGTGTCTTAGGGGGAAGTAAATTTGACAGTCGTCGACGTAGAAGTGAAAGGGTATGTTGTGTTTCCGGAAAATAGCACCAAATGGCAGCAGGTATAGAGAGAATAGGAGGGGACCCAGGATGGACCCCTGCAAAACCCCCATTTAAGCTGTCGGTGAGGTAGGATCTGAACCAATTGAGGGCTGACCAAGTGATGCCCACCCACTGCTCCAACCTAGGCCCAGGTGGCCCTCTTCCTGCATCTGGAGGTGTAGATGTCTGTGATGGTGGGGAGGCTGACTCCAACAGTCTTCTGTGCAGCCTTCACCACTCTCTGCAAAGCTTTTCTTTCTGCAGCTGTGCAGCCTTCACCACTCTCTGCAAAGCTTTTCTTTCTGCAGCTGTGCAGCCTCCAAACCACACGTTGATGCTGGCGCACAGGATGCTCTCCACTGCACACCTGTAGAAGGAGGTGAGGACTGAGCTTCCCAGACCAGCTCGCCTCAGCCACCTGAGGAAGTAGTCTTTAATGAGCTTTCTTGATCAGGCTGGTGGTGTTGTTGCCCCAGCTGAGGTTGTCATTCAGGTGCACACCCTTGCAAACACAAAGGTGCAAACACACTTGTAGCTGGAGACCACTTCCACCACAGATTCTCCTATATTCTGGTGTGGGTGTGTTTGTTCCATCTGAAGTCCACGGTCATCTCCTTCGTCTTGATGTGAAAGTTGTTCTTCTTGCACTAGCTCTCCAGATGTTCCACCTCCTGCCTGTATTCTTAAGGGGTTACAGAAATAAAGTGTCTTCATAGATGCAATATGTTGTGTGTTTGTTTGTAGAACTGTCAAGACAACACAGAGGGGGAACACTGTGAACGTTGTGTTCCTGGATTCTACGGTGTGGTCCGAGGGTTTTCTGATGACTGTAAACCCTGTGCCTGCCCTCTTACCAATCCAGAGAACAAGTAAACATACTTTCATCTTTGTCTTAGTTGCAACCACAATCTTAAATTATTTTTTTATACTAACTTATTAATATTATAATATTGTTTGCCCAAAACTTTACAAATCTTCCTGTGTAAATTTATTCCATATCTAGTTTAAGCCCAACTTGTGTATCTGAGGGATTTGATGACTATCGCTGTACTGCTTGTCCTGAGGGATATGAAGGAAAATACTGCGAAAGGTGAGATACATGCGCCAAAAAACCCCGAACTCAATAGCACAATTATTAATAAGCTTAAAGGCTTAGCGTTCCTTGAAGATATGCCTTGCATGAGTTTTAATTACCAATGGCCACCACCTCCACATCTAGCGAGATGTGTTAATGTTTAAAGTATGTGTTGAGGTCGACTCTCAGCTACTACCACATCTTCAGCTCAGTAATTTTGAGTAAGCTGCAGACTTTTTGTGTTGGCAAATGTACATCAACTGTGGTGGCCAACCAGTTGTAGATTTTTATCCAGTCCTTCCTGAAAGTTTCATAAAAGTCCATGTAATGGTTCATGAGATCATTGGCTTATTGTATTGTCTAAAATTGAGCGCTATAGTTTTAAGCAAAGATTGTTGTTCAATAGATAGTACTCTGACTGTGTTGGTTACATTATAGTTAACCAGCGGGATCCGGTCCACAAGAAAATTATTTGCCCCAGAAAGTAGTCTTTGGTGACCCCTGAAGAGGGAAAAGCCGAAAGAAGAAGAAGAAGAAGAAGATAGACTTATTTACTGAGCTGTATTGTTTTGTTCTGTGTAGCTTTCAACTATTTTAACAATTTTAAGTGAAATTTAAAATGATTTTTAGTGATTCATCTTCAGTTTTTTAACTTATTTGTGTGGCAGTACTGTTCAGTGACTCACTCTTCAAGTGGATCCGCACAGTAGGGTCAGTAATCCAAACGGGCAAGTCCAATAGAGTTTCATTTGGGTCGTCTGATTTTCTGCCTTGTGGACATATTCATCAGGTTTTAGCACATTGATTTGACCTCTACCTAGACTTTATGTGAGCTTAAACCCAGGACTAGTTGCAGTGAAACCTGCTGAGACCAACAGTGGAGATATTCTGTTTTTAAATCCATTTGGAGTAGACGGAGAAGAGGGGACCAGAACAGAAAATTGAAAAGAACAGCGGAAAGTCAAAGAACAGAAAATTTCCACCAACCTGGAGTCTCACAGAAATTGTAATGCAATTTATGAAAATCTTCAGAAAATGAATGTCTGCCCCACAAATATTTTTACTCAGGAGCACCACTGAATTTAACCCTAATCAAGAGAGTCACCACAGCTAGTTTTCCAGGTTTGTCTAAAATGTCTGCAGCGCTTTATTTTCATGATCTCGGTCTAAAATTAATTTTCTGAACAGGTCACAGGAAGAGTTCAAACAAATTGTTTAAGAATTTTGAGGATGACTTACAGAATCACTCATCGATGTTCAACAGTATTTTACTTTCTTCTTCAAATATCTATTGGATAAACTTTAGTTTTTGCTATAAATTAATTGAATAGAATCAAATTAGGTATTTTAAATTAAATTTTTAAACCTTTGAAAAATGGTAATTTTTTTGTATTCTTTATTTGCCCTAAATTTGGCTTAGTAATGGCACACATTCAAGGTTTAAACATTTTATTCCATTATTAGATGGTGTGGTGCCTCGATTAAAATTTTTACAGTTTTTTGATAGGGATGAATTGTAGGCATCTTTATCTTTTAAATATCTAAAGTATCTTTCTGCATCACTCCTTTTCCTTAGGTGTGCTACTGGTTACCATGGTAACCCAAGGATGCCAGGTGGCCATTGTGAGGAGTGTAAGTGTTCCTCGTGGGGTGCGTTGCCCGGACCATGTGACCCTGTAACGGGCCAGTGCCGTTGCAGGGTTGGGGCCTCAGGGATTTCATGTGACCAGTGCATGGGAAGGCATGTGTGTGGACCATCTGGCATCATCTGTAAGACTAACACCTTTTTTGTTGTTGTTAACTGTTGTTTTTTGAAGTGTCTTAATTCCTGTATTGAACGTTTTTGTTATGTTGGGTGTCAAGCAGGTAAGTAGCCAGGTGCAGAGATGGTTCAATCAAAGTGAACTTTTCCTGGAAATACCTTGCCAATAAATTTAAATTGGTAGGTGGACTGTGTGTTTCTGTGGGACTGCACAAGTCTTGACAAGTTTATTTTAAAAAAGTCAACACTGCAGGGTATTTTTTTCTGATACTTGGTTTGTATCCAACATCTTTGTGGAAAACAGGAAAGATGCACCGTTGGGACTGTGTTTAATCTCAAACTCCCCGCCTGTGGGTCAAGTGCAGATTAGCGTTCACCTTTTTCGCAATCAACTACAAACCCCAATAAAAACCTAATGATGCACTAATACCACTTTTTTCCCAGAATACAAGTACTTATTTTAGATTACTTGCCCATATTGGGCACATGTTATGGGTACTAATAAGTGTTTTAAGACTTTTTACATTCCAGTAGTGTTAGATTTGGTTGCTCTTCACGACAGCTTTGCTGAGCATAATTTGCAGTTCACTTTACTTTTATCACCATTGTTCACTTTGAAATACTCCACATGGCTTTTTTTTCCCCCTTCTTCTTAGTTTTTTTTCTTGTGATGTTTATTACCAGTTACCAAACAACTTTAAAAGTTGGTGGTGGCGATGCACCGTAATTATCGATAGTGTGAAAATCATAGCATCCAACGCAAAAAAGTTACCTCTACACAGCTGACATTGCTTTTTTTTTGTACCACTTGACTGAAAGGTGACTCACACTACTGCAAAATGGTACCAAGTACTATAGTAACAGTACATGTTTTAAAGTACAAAAATACACACATTTTTAGACTTATACCCAATATCGATAATCAGTGTTGGTGCATCCTTAAAAGTGCTTTTGAGCTTTTAGTGGAACAGGATTCTTGCATTCAAATAAATTTGACCACTTTTTATGTTTAACGCTTAAATTGTAATATGTAAAATCTGATAGTTATTGTTTTATGTAACATTTCTTACATTGTACTTTTACTAACTGTCCAAACAAACTTATTTTTCAGTTACTAGGTTGAAATCTGCTTGCTAAGATTGAATTACATTTTAACGTGAATTCGTCATAAAGATTAGCCTCCAACTCCAAAAGATTTTACAACTGTAATAGGAAGCCACACTACATGAAATCATGTTTATCTTTGACTTTACTTTATTTGGGTCATAATATTTCTTAACCCATCTGCAGCGTCACCCAGTGTTGTAAGTTTTTTCTTTATTTTGGCAATGAAATGCAAATCAAAAGGCCTTTTCTCTGGTTGCCATGGGAGACAGAAAATTGTGGCAGAAGTCAGATTCAAGTCATTCAGAAAATAATTTCGATGTCGTCGGGAGCTCATTTAAACCTAATATGAGCATAATGGCAGGGCCAATTTAGTGCCATTAGCACGTCTGGAGGCAAGTGTTTGCTCGTGAATGAGAATATGGAAGAAAAGGTTGTAAGACAGAGGTTGATGTGAAACCTCTGCTGTCAGGTCAGTAAGAAAATTGCCTGCTCATGTCTTTGTGTTCAGACACAGAACATGAGTTTAAACTGGAAGTGCTGCAGTGGCACCCTGACATCAAACCACTCATCTTGGAGTCTGAAGCATAATCACAAGTTCTGGTTCTGATGGTTCCCACACAGTGGAGCAGTCAGACTGCTGTTCACGAGGTTGAGTGGCACAGAGTCTTTCTTTTAAACTGACTTTTCTTTCATTCAGACTCGGCCACGCTCTAGACCTTGGCAGCCTTGAGAGAAGGAAACAGAAATATTCTCATGTTCGCTGTAACACAATTTACAAAGAAATCCAGCTACCTTTTTATTAATTGACGTCATGTCATTTGTTGCATTATTGCATTTTCACTGCGTTGATCTGAAAAGCGATGTTCAAAATCGGATTATTTATTCATTAAATTTAGATTTAACTTATGAGGATGTCTAGAGGGTGATTCTGGTCTTAATAAATTACCTTGAGTAACAAATCTGCGAGAAGTCTCACAAGCTTAGTATATTGGCTAATGCATCAACCTTAATTGACTAAATTCTATATGCCCTAATTTTCTTTTTAGTTTCTGTGGTTTTTGTGGTGTAAATAGTCATCATGGTGAAAGCAGAACAGAAAAGGTAACCTTAACGGAGCTTTACACACTGAATACCTTTTCAAATTAAAAGTGTCAAAACTTCAACTCACAATATATTTACCATAGAACTTTAATATTCTAAATGGGAAGTGCCTAAACTACATTTGTTTTATGTTACTGGTGTTTGATCCGCTAATCGTTTGTAGAGCAGTTGGTGTTGTGCAGAAATACTAACAGTATCTGGAAAAAATGTACCAGACTGGTAATATTTATTTTAAAGCAACACTGAAAATGGAACACATTCAGAATTACTATAGTGGTGTTTTTAATTATATTTATTATAAAAACGATGTGAACTATCATAAGAACTCTTCATACGACTAGAATAAACTATTCATTTTAGGTGAACGTATAGTATAGTTCAGTTGTTGGTGTTTTTTGAAGCTGATTACTAATACTGCTCCACCAGTACCCAGAAAATTATTCAGTGATGGTGCAAAGTTTGATCAATTACTTTTTGGGGACTGCCTAGAAAGGCAGCCCCACCTATTATCCACCTGAAAATGTTCTTGCACTTCTTTCACCTTTAATGCGACCCGAATCACAATGTGTACCCCCACAAATTTTATATCGAAATGATGACTGGCTCGGCACTGTGATGTGCTATTACTGTAATTGGCATTTCAAGTTACCATGGTGATGTAATTTGCAAAGGCACTATTTTTCTCATTTAAACAAACTATAAATCAGCCATTTTTAAAGGTATTAAGATGAAATTTGGTGTGGTGGTAGCTGAGAGCGTTGCCCATAAATGTTGAATTAAGAGTCAAGATGGCTGCTAAAGCTAAATTTAAATGGCTTTAATTCAGCTATTTTTACACATACACAGCTTAAATTTGGTGAGGTTATAGCTGAGTACATTCACCATCACATGCTGAATCCAAAAAAATAAAAATAAAAAAAATAATCTAAGATGGCTACCATAGCTTAAAATAAATAAATTACTATAACTCAATTATTATATATATATTTTTTTTTTTGCTACATTGAGCTGAAATTTGGTATGGTGGTAGCTGAGAGCTACTGTCAAATCAAGATTTTAAAATGTGGCAGTCCCTGTCAAAGTTTTTCTACAGGAACTTTCTAGCTGATTATTATAAATGTTTCTTTTGGTATTATATGCTAAAATCAGGATATTATGATAACCATACCTAATCAGAAAATTACTTGTGTGTGTATATATATATATATATATTTTTTACACCTCTACAATATTATCAAGTCATTCTTTTCAACTAATTAAAAAAGCCAGATGTGCAATTTTTTATAAAATTTAGGACAACACCTGTCTTTGACTATTTGCCCAAAGCAGACAGACAGCAAAGTAAAATAACAAACTGTAAGTGATGCTTGTGTTAAACATCAGAGCTCGCATGTGTTTAGTTGTTTTCACACTATACTGAAGGTGGTGACTTTAATCCTTCATCAGTGAGATCCATAAATAACTTTAAATATAATGAGTAGCTCTATACACCAACAATGTACAGTGTTTAGTGCGCGTGCATGAGGCTGCATGACCCCAACATTTAATTTGTGTTTACTGTAGATCGTGTTGGAAGTTGATCGACTAAAACAGTTTTTGTTTAATATATCATTGATTTCCCTTGTCAGGTTTAATTTATGCAATAAATCAGCTTCAGGTTGAAGGGGGAAAAAAAAAATCACACATCCTTCAAAAAAAAAAAAGGAAGTGTGTGTCTGTGAAATTTGTGGTGCGTATTTGTGCACTGTTGTGTTTTTTGTGTATTTTGGAGCTTGCAGTGTGTGTGTTCATAATTGCTTTTGCCCTGCTGCACTGATTTCATGCATCAACAGTGCAGTAGTGTCTTTCTGATGCCTGAGCCAAACGACACAAGCAGGTGCCACAGTCACACGCTGACGTATCCGAGCTCAAACGTAAACAAACTGTACACGAGCAAAAAATAAGACCGGTGTTTAAAAATATCCGACTGGTTGAGTCAGAGCTCTTTACGACCTAACGTATACACTTGCAACCCAAACATAAAACCACGCTGTGGATACTGAGACAAATTGCAGGCCTCAGTACTTCATGCCTAACAGTGTTTTTGTGTGTTTTAGCCTGTGATGATGAGTGCTCGGGTCTGCTGATAAGCGATATGGACCGGCTGTATCGCATCCTCACCGATGTCACCCTGACCACACCCCTGCCCCCACCATATAAGGTTCTGTACCGCTTTGAGAACATGACGGAGGAGCTTAAGGTAAACAAAAACATATACTATTAGAAGTTGAATGTCTTGGTAAATGAGGTCTTAATTTTAGCTGGTGTTGCTTCATGTGACTTTATATTAATCTAATGCTATCTGTAACAATTTACTAAGTGATCGGGATGTAAAGGTCATGGATGTTTTATCAGGATACCCAGATAGTAGTGAACGAAAAGAGCAACTCCAAGACCAAGAGCAATTAATGTTTTACAAAGAGTGAATATCAACAATTTGCTGCAACACAGCTGGAACCCTGGAGAGCAAGGACAAGAGTTATTATCAAGGTTTTGGTCCTTGAGGATGTCTGAAGAAATATCTATATCTTACTGCTGGAGGAAAAGGTCAGCATAGGAACGAGGGTCCAGTAGTTCCAGTAATGGCGAAGGAGGGAGTCCCAGAAAGGTTGCATCAAATCAGTGGGAAAGTGGTGGAAGGCAAATAATGGCTGAAGAAGTCACAAGGAGGCTTAGGATCAAACCAGGGAGGTCCAAGGCACAAGAGCAACACAGGAGTCAGAGCTGAAACGTGAGAACAATCGTTTAGTCTTTACAAATCACTAGGATAGTAAAGTGGATAGGAATACTACTACTGATCGGCAGATAATGCACCAGCGTCGAAGTGAAGTCCTCATCTGCCCTTTATACTCCTGCAGCTCATCAGGTGAATGGTCCACAGGTGTGTGCTTGTTGGTGCCATCTAGTGTCTTTAAGCTGCAGGAGAAAAGCTGAAACCTACACAACAGCTACTTTTTGTCTGAGATTCAAAATCTGCTAAAAAAAAAAAAGTAAAGCAAAAAAAAAAAAGACAAGACAAGAAGCTGCTTTTGTCTTGTAGTTTTCAATTTATTTTGAATTCACTTTAAGTTGAGTTTAAGTTTAAGCTGTCATTAATATTTTGGACTAAAGCTTGTTTACAATAATTTTTGCTGTATTTTCTAAATTATATTTATTTGAAATTTAGCTTTTTCTGCAGGTTCACACTTTTGTAATAAATCTCAACAAGGACACGGTTGGCAGCTATTTTGCGGTTTAGTTCTCACTGAAAATCTTTTTGTTGTTGTTCTTGCTCTTGTTTTCTTTCATTCTAGCAGAACCGTTCCAAAGCCTTACCCTGGGCCTCAACGTTGGATTTCTTCTTTCTAATTCTTTGATCTCTGTGTCTGTCTTGAAGCACATGTTGTCGCCTCAGAAAGCTCCGGAGAGATTACTGCAGCTGGCTGACTCCAACCTGGGCTCACTGGTCATTGAGATGGACCAACTACACAGCAGGGTACAAATCCTTTTGTTTTTCATTCAACTCTGTATTATTCTGTATTTACTCATGTTTTTTTCACTTCTGTGAAGCACAAGTTCTACAGAGAGAATTTTATTTGATACTGCTCTTGTTTTGGCCATTTTCAAAGTGTTTGTGTCACATATGTGCTTTTTTATTTTAGTTCATCTTAGTATTATTCCTTTCATGGTTTGTGTTTTATTTCTGTTGTGTTCCGTCTTTTGTGTTTTTGTATTTCTGTGTTAGGGTTTTATTTGAATATTCTAGTTGAGGTCTTATTTTGTTTCCCAGTGTTTCTTGTGCCATCTTCCAGTAAACCTCCTCAGTGTTTTTCCAGTCAGCCTGCCACCCTCACCTGTCTCCAATCAGTAATCAGCCCAGGTGTTCCCACTTTCTTCTCTCACTCAGTTTATTTAAACGGTCTCTTGTCACCACCTCACCAGCGGCTCATTACATGGGTTTATCCTTACGTCTCGGTCCTCCTCGTTCTCTTCTCGTATTTCCCAAGTGTTGTCTTCTGTTGCTGCTTTATTTTGTTTGTTAAAATAAATAAGTTTCTATTTTACTTGGAGCTGCTCGTGCTGTCTGCATCTTGGGTCCAACCCTACACCGACTTTGACAGTTTCCATGTGCTCCCAACAGCTGATCGGCAGAATATCATTGTTCACATGCACGTTCACCTGCTTGAGCACAAAAATGACCCAAAGGTTCTTGTAAAATGTGACTCTAAAGTACTGGCAATCATCAAAAGGCTGCACTTGGTACTTTTATGTCAGTTGCAATTATAGTTTTAACTGGTGTACAATTATTTTTATTTAATTTTATTGGCTGATCCCTTTTGTAGGGTTTTTACAAAAGCAAGCAAACTTGCACTAAAGCAATTGATTTGGGCCTGGTGCCCTTCCCATCACAACCTGGCCTTGAATCTGCAGTTTTAGTATTACGAGACGGCAGCACTGACCAACGATGATTCCATTCCAGAGGCCCAAATGGTGTATAATACAAAAGGCCGACTTTTGGAGAGAATTACTTGCCACAAAGTAGCATTCATGACCTTCATACCTCACATTACCATATTTTCCACCGTACACGTCGCACAGCCATGTAAGTCGCATCAGTCCAAATTTGTCTAATAAAGTGGAAGAAAACCTAAATATGTCACTTCACCTTATAAGTCGCATCTATTATGTTACCACTGACTACATGGACATGTGGGCCGGTGTTGTGCCAAAAATCGATATGGCGGCCGTGGGAGCGTGCACGGGAGGACTCGCTGTGCATTTCTTCAAAATTTAACAAGATAACCAGTGAAAAACAATTGTTTGCTTGATTTTATAGTGAAGGTGTTTTTCAGTTGAACTTTTACTTAATAAATGCACTGTAATGGTAAAATCAGCTACATTTCCAAAGTACTGGTAATTGCTGCCTCGGTGCTCCTGGAGTGCACAGAGGGAAGAAATCAGGAAGGACGAACGCTGTGCATTTCTTCAAAATTGATCAAGATAAGCGCCTAAAACAATTATTTGTTTGCTCAACATTATAGCAAAGGTGTGTCTCAGTTGAACTTTTACTTAGTAAATGCACTTCAATGGTCAAATTAGCTGCATTTCGCCGGGACGGCACCACGAAATGAAGCTGATTTGACAGTTGCTCCAGGCGAGCTGGATGACGGTGGCAGGCTGTGGCAAGCCGATTGCGTCATTAATAGGCACTTTTACCTATTACATGACACAAGTGCATGCCATACTAGAACGCCATCTAGCAACTGAAAATGGTAGTGTTCAATATTTTCAGTCAGAATGAATGAAAACGGTCATATCTCAGCCAAAAATTGGTTTATAAATATGGGACAAACTCCATAAATAAGTCGCAGGGGATGCAAATTATGCAACAAACTGTGACTTATATGACGAAAAATACGGTATGTTTTTAAGGTTTGACCAGAATAACTGTAGCACATTGTCATTCCACAACATAAACTATCTTAGCTTAAAACTCTGGCATAAAAGGTGACTGGCAATATGTTTGTTTAAGGTATTCTAAGTCTTTACAAAAAGTGTGGAGTGTCATGTTTGTCTGTGAGGGGAGTTAACCAAAATAGACAAACATCTGGAGGAGTCTACACAAAGCAAGAAATAACACTCACATTCAGGCTGTCAGGCCGAACCCTTTTAGGGACTCAGACCTTGACATTTGTTGACAACAGTTCTATCCCCCACACCCTATCATACATTCTGGCTCACAAACACACACACACATAGCTAAAATGATATAGCAGGGTCTTGTCAAATCTCGACCACATGTAATTACCTCCACTCTCACTCGGTGTGTGCGAGTGTGAGTTAAATTGAGTGTATTGGCATGTTTTTCATGCCTGTCAAGAACTCATCCATCTCTTGTGTGCAGGTCCTTTGAGCATTAATGCGTGAAGTTATTTTCTTTTTGTGTCAGCAAATCATCCATCTTTGTGTTTGTCTGTCCACGGTAATATCAGTGGATTAAATTCATTCTGCATGTACTGATCTAATCTATAAAATTTTTACTTCTAAGATTTCTTCTTTTTTGATTGGACATGTTATTTAGACAAAAGCCAACACATTTATTTAATCAACTATTTATTATTTTATGATGCAGCTGTCTGTGTGTGTGTTTGTAGGCCACTAAGGTGTCTGCTGATGGAGAGCAGGTGGAGGATGATGCTGACAGGATCCATAATGGAGCTGAAGACCTGGAGCAGTTTATCAAGGACATCCTGCTGGGAGCCAAAGGTAGCAGAAAGGATCAACCCTCCACCAGTAGCCACTTCCAAATTCTGCCAACATATTTCTTCTTTTTCTGTATCCATCTATTGTTTAGTTTGCCACTGGAGCACATTTCACAATGCTGGATTAAATCGACATGAGAAACTGTACATAAAATAAGCTAACTAAATGAAGCATTTTTATGAAGCTGGATATATAATAATCGTTGTGATAAAAGCTGTCATTACCTTCATTAATACCTAAAATTTTCAGGCTTTTTGGTATTCTAGCTAGTGTTTAAACACGTTAACTTTTGACATTTAAAAAATAAAAAAAAGACATAAAAAATAACTTATTGTGCACTAATGGAAATCTGTAAAAAAAAAAAAAAAAACAATTGTATGAAAACTTTATAATTCTTGTGAAGATACAGTAAGTTGACCCTAAAGTTATTTCCAAAGTTGTCTAAATATACAGTACCATACTTTCCGGTCTATAAGCCGCTACTTTTTTATCCGACTTTAAACCCCGCAGGCTACGGCTAATTTATGATTTTTACTTTGTTTTAATTTTTTGACGGGCTAACAGCTTCCTGCCACCAAAATCATTTAGCTTCGTCCCGGATGCTCTCATAGCTGTTCAATACTCGTCTCTCCAGGAAGCTGTCCTCCTTCAGAGTTGCTCTGTGAGCATGTGACACTCGCATGCTCTTCACATGCAGGTGAGACCCCATTCCCTTTCTCTCCTCCCCTCACAGTCGAACCAATGAAACAGGGAGAGGACTGTTTCATTGGTTCGACTGTGAGGGGAGGAGGAAGAGGCTCCACAGCAGCTTGCAGGAAGAAAGATGAAGTTAGCGATCAGTGACTTCTTGGTAGGCTATATATCGTATTTTTCAGACTATAAGGTTCACCGGATTATAAGAAGCATTATCAATGAACGGGTCTGTTTTCATACATAAGGCGCACTGGATTATAAGGCACATTAAGTGAAACAAGTTCATTTTGACATATTTTTGAGCGCCGTGTAACACATAAAATCGGTTCGAGGTTAGTAAGCACAACCAGAATTAATACATAAGGTGCACCGGATTGTAAGGCTCATTGTCGATTTTTGAGAACATTTAAGGATTGTAAGTGCGCCTTATAGTACGAAAAATACAGTACTTATTTTTTTTTTTTTACCAGCCTTACTGGCACTGTTAAAAAAACAAAACAAAAGCATTTACTGTACGTATTTGTGTATGTTACCAGTACATATTGTAGCATTCTGTGGTCCATTGTGGTTGACTGTTGATTACATGGCCTCAGGGAGGAATTATGGGTAAAATGTATGTTCATTTTTAATAATTTCGTTATTTAGCATTGTTCTTTTAGTGATTATCTGTACTACTAGTGTGTTCTTAGTTAATGTGTTCATTATGTGTTAGTTTGTGTTCGGTCATTCAGTTGAGTAACCATGAGTGAGGGAGGTAGTTGTCATGAAGAGGTGTGTGATTCGTTTTTGTCTGTGTGCGCTGAAAAGCAAACTAAAGTCTTTGGAACATTTTTGGAACGTGGTCGATTCTTTAACTACAACTAGAGCTGCACATACTTGTCAGTAGCTGTGCTGCCTCTCGTTATAATGTGAACACAAGCGCGGCTTTTTATGTACAAAATCGAGTTGTTTTTTTTATTTAGTGTGTGCAGCTTGTATTCGGGTGCGCTCTATAGATCGTCAATTGTGGCATTTTGTAAATGTGCTCTGAAAATTGTAGAAACTGCCAAAACATTGTTCATTTCTAGCATTACATGAACTGGTCTCTTGAAATTCCAGTGATCTTGCAAGTTTCTTTGTTTGAAATCACGTTACCCTGGACAACTAACATTTTTTTCCCTTTTGTAATTTTTTAGTGATTAAAAAAAACTCCATGTAAAACTGTAAATCAAAGAAGTTATTTTTATTACCTTTATAAATTTTGGATATAGCTTGTGGGGGGGGAAAAAAGTTCCTAAACCACCATGTTCTGGCTTGCTGTGATGCAACTGTCCTCTCCTTGCTGTTGCTCGCAGCTCTTTGGCCCTCTGCCTAATCACAGTGTGATTATAGCGTGTGTGTGTGTGCACGTGTGTGTGTGTGTGTGTGTGTGTGTGTGTGTGTGTGTGTGTGTGTGTGTGTGTGTTTAGGCGACTGTGCCGATGCTCACTGGTTGATTGAGAGTAACAATTAGAGTTAATTAGTGCCTATCAGAAACACACACTAACAAACACTGAATATGCAAACACTGCTGCCAGTGTGCACACACTGAATCGAGTGTACACACAGACACAAAACAAGATGACAAAATACACCTTTTCCTCACCGTGCGCGCTCACGATGGCAGGATATGGGAATATGATTTCATCCACATTTTAAGTGGTTAATTGGTTTTTTAATCTTACTATGTAATTATATGACTGCGACACACACTGACTAATGCACTCACGCATGCTCATACAAATAAACGTGCACGCACACATACGCACATGCATTACAGCTGTTCATTAGTGTGATGGTTTTACCTCTGTCTTGGCTTTAATCACTTCGTGTTTACACTTCAGATGAGAGGAATCCAGCATCACGCCGACGTAAACAAAAACAAACTGAAATATTTCAACTGGTTTTAATTTATTTTATTTTATTGTATGTTTTAAAATCAGTGCATCAATGGGATAGTTTAAATGCATTTTAGTAACAAGTTAAAATATGGCACTCTGTTTGTGTTTTATTGCTTTCTGCTCAACATCAGTGTGTTTATTTCCTCTGTCCTAATGTTTTAAACTTTATAGAAGCTTTTATTTTACTTTTAGAAGTGTTTTAACATATTTTCTGCAGGCAGTGTGAACATAGCCTAAATGGCCTAAGATAGTTATTGTGTAAATGAAGCATTCACACTATGTGATACATTTTTCTTCCGTATGTTTGTCAACACAATTCTCGGTCCCTAGTTTTCAAGCTATTTCAACAAATCATATAAAACGTTCAGCTTTTTCAGGACAGTCCTGCTATGACTTTTGGTATTGGTGCAACTTTAGCTTTTTGAAATGTTTAGCCTTTTCTGCCTTTTTTTTTCTCATAGAAAATTAATTTAGCTCATTTTACATCCTTCAAATCTTTAGATCTGTTTACATCATGTTACTGCTCCTTTCACATTTTGTTCTGCTTTAGCTTCTTTCAGCTTCTTTGTGCAAATTTAAAAAAAACTGCTATTTTCAGCTAATTTCAGCTGTTTTTGTTTTTTGTTTGTTTGGTTTTTTAGCTGTTTTGAGCTCCCTTCAACGTATTTCTGCTAATTTCAGCTTGTTATGCTCCTTTCAGTTTATTTCTGTTAGTTTCAGTTTTTCAGCTACTGTTTATATTTTCTGTTTTTAGCGGTTTATGCTAATTTAAGCTTTTTCAGCTAATTCCACATTTTTTGCACTCACTTAAACTTTTTCAACTTAATTCAGCAAAAATTTGCTCTCTCCACTTTCTTCTGGTAATTTAAGTTTCTTTCTTCTTTTTTAGCTACTTTTCAGCTGATTTTTTGTGTGTGCAAATTTTAGCATTTTTCAGATAATTTCTACTTTTTTGTGCTCATGTCTGCTTCTTTCAGCAAACATGCTCGTTCTGCTTCCTTCTGCAAATTTTAGCTAGTGCTACATTTTCAGCTACTTTTTTGTGCATTTTTCAGCTAATTTCATCTGTTTTCAGATAAATTTAAGTTTTTCGTGGTAAATTTGGCTACTTTCAGCCTACTCTTTTTGCTCATTTCAGCTTATGCTCCTTTCAGTGTTTTATGCTAGTTTAAGCTTTTTCTGCTATTTCTGCAGCTATTTAGCTGTTTTGTGCTAAATTGAGCATTTTCAGCTAATTCCACTTATTTATTTTTAGCTCATTTCAGTTCCTTCCACTTCCTTCTGGTAGTTTTAAGATTCTTTCTGCCTTTTCAGCTACTTCTCAGCCATTTCTTTTTAAATTCAGCTTTTTTCTGCTAATTTCTGCTTATTTAAACATAATTCAGCAAATGTGTCTTCTTTCTGCTTTCTTTTGCTACCTTGGCCTTGTTCTTCCATTTCATCTATATTTCAGCATATTTTAAGCTAATTTCAGCTGTTTTTTAGCATGTTTTTAAGCAATAAACATTCACACTGCATTTTTGCAGGAAATGCAATGTTTCTAGTTCAAGTTAAGTTATTCAAGTAAAAAAAAAAAGTAAACGGAAGATTCATGTTCATGAATGCAGTGTTTCTGTATTTCAGAGAAATTGTTGTTCGTACCACAAAAACTCAATTTGCCCATCGACAGCATCTCACAGCTGTTTGTGTGTGTGTGTGTGTCAAGACCTTCAATCCAAGGCTGCTGAGTTGAACCGGACCCTCTCTCGGAAAGATGGAACTCCAGACAAGAGCCTGAGCGAGATGAAGGAGGAGATCCAGGCCATGCTAGCCGAGATGAGGAAACGACAGCTGGGAGGGAAGAAAAGCATTGCCGAAGAGGAGGAGGAGTATGAAAACACGCACACTCACACACCTACAGAGCTAAGCAGAGGTTATTTATCTCTCTCCTACACAGTTTAGGAATACTTGGTAAGCAGACTAGTTTTAGTTTGTAAATTTATGCAATTAAGTGTACATTAGCCTTAGAAGGGAATTTTTTGTCCCCTGTCGTGGAGTACAAAGGGGAATTGGAAGTACCCTCCATCCATGCATGCTGTGAGCACAATACCTTGAAAAATAAGTAAAGTATGAACTTTTATTTGGCGTGTTGCTGCATCTAGGCATAAGAACGTTTCCTTTAGAAAATCCTTGCTATGTGGAAATTGTTTTAACAATGAATGTCGCTCATCTTTCCTTTCTTAAGACAAGTGGAGTCAGTGATGTATTCAGACCTCATTGCTCTTTTATTCCCTCTTTCAGCAGTAAATGTTAACAAGATCTGTGAGTTAATTAAAAATCTCACCGCAGGCAAAGAAACATGAGAGATACATAAAGATTCAAGGAACAAGCAGTGAGCTGGAAAGCCACAGAAGGAGAGATGATCAGCTGACAGATGGAGGAGAGAGGGAGAGAATACAAGAAACTGAGACTAAGAAAAACGGCCTCAACCACTGAATGACTTGACAGTCGGCCTATAGTTGTTTATTTGAAGCCCGAGGAAGATTTCAACCAGTGCAGCAGAAAAAACAATGAGAGAAAGAGACTTGGTGAAATTAGTAAATCTGGCAGAGTTGTATAACAGTGTGAATGTTTATGAAGCATTCACACTATTGAGATCCATTTTTCTTCCAAACGTTTTTTGGCATTTTTCTCATTCCACAACTTTTTTTGCTATTTCAACAAATCATCAAAACGTTCAGCTCTTTCAGGACAATCCTGCTATGACTTTTGGTATTGATGCAACTTTAGCTTTTTGAAATATTTGGCCTTTTCTGTAATTTTTTTTTCCTCAGAAAATGAATTGAGCTCATTTTATGTCCTTCAAATTTTTAGATCTGTTTACAACTTTTACTGCTCTTTTCACATTTTATGGTTCAGCTTCTTTCAGCTTCCTTTGTGCAAATTTAAACATTTTTCAGCTACTTTCAGCTAATCTCAGATGTTTTTCAGCTGTTTTGTACTTCTTTCAGATTCTTTCTGCTAACTACAACATTTTTGTGCTTCTTCTAACTTCTTTCTGCTAATTTCAGCTTGTTATGCTCCATTCAGCTTATTTCTGCAAGATTCAGCATTTTTTGCTGTTTCAGCTACTATTTAGCTGTTTTTATACTAATTTTAGTTTTTTTCAGCTATTCCATATGCAACTTTTTTCAGCATAGTTTAGCAAAAAGGTGCTCTCTCCACTTCCTTCTGGTAATTTAAACTTCTTTCTGCCTTTTTAGCTACTTTTCAGCTGTTTATTTATTTATTTTTTTTCTAATTTCAGCTTTTTAGATACTTTCCACTTTTTGTGCCCACTTCTGCTCCTTTCAGCCTAATTGGGCAAAATTATGCTCTCTGTACTTCTGCTAATTTAAGGTTGTTCTACAGTTCAGCTATTTTTTTTTGTTTTAGCATTTTTTTAGATAATTTCATCTGTTTTCAGCTAAATTCAAGTTTATCATGGTAATTTTGGCTACTTTCAGCCTAAATTACTTATTTCTGCTAATTTCAGCTTGTTATGCTCCTTTCAACTTATTTCTGCTAGTTTCAGCTTTTTCTACTATTTCAACTACTATTTAGCCGTTTTGTGCTAAATTTAGCTCTTTTTTTTTTTTAGCTCATTTCAACTCCTTTCACTTCCTTCTGGTAGTTTCAGCATCTTTCTGCCTTTTCAGCGACTATTCAGCTTTTTTTGTTGTTGCTAATTTCAGCTTTTTTAGTTAATTTATTAATTTTTGGCTCATTTCTGCTTTTTTAAACCTAATTCAGCAAATCTGTGTTCTTTCTGCTTCTGCTAACTTCAGCTTGTTCTTCCATTTCAGCTACAATTCAGCATGTTTTTAGCTAATTTCAGCAGTTTTTTTTAAGAAAGTTCTTCTGCAATAAGCATTCACATTGCATTTTTCCTGGAAATGCAATTTCTGTAATTAGTTTTGTAATTGCATGTATAGATATACATGATATTAAAATGCTGCAATCTTGTTTTCTTTTCAGTCCAATGTGGGAAAAGTCAAACAAATGATAAACAACTCTATCCTTATCTTTAATTTATTTTTTCTTATTACTCCCCACAGGCTTCATTAAAGTTTTATATCTAATCATAATATCCCACATGTCCTGAAAATCTGAATTGTTCCTCTGAGTGATGCTAACTGGAGGACACAAGATCTGTGTGCCCTAATTAATGATATCAAGTATAAAAATAACCCTCGTTAAGGAGTGTAATCGTAAACTTGTGGTTTTTAAACGGTTTCTAAATACCTTCGATGGGAGGGAGCTCACGAAAAGTCTGCATCACAGCAACATTAATGGTTTCGGTGTAAATCTTAAATTAGAGTTGAAATAAGTCTATAAAATAAAGGATGCTAGCAACGGTTTGTATAATTTTGTAATACGGTACAATAACTGAACACTTTCTCTTGTGTGGATGCTGATTTAGCATTCATATGATGCTTTTTCAGTTTATATATTTTAGATTTTTTTTTTTTTATTGTTTACAATAAAATATCTTTGGATACTTCGTTCTATGTTAGAAATCCATACATCGAAACCTTCAGATCACTCAGGAAGTGGGCTCTATAACTTTATTTTGTAACTTTTATACTTTTTAGAATAACAATTTTTGTTATGTTTACCACATAAAAAAAAAGATTGAGATCTCTTGTTTCTTCAAAAAACTGGAATATATACCAAACAGCAGGGCTATTCAACTGGTGGCCCGGGGGCCAAATCAGGCCCACGGGTGAGCTCAGTTTGGCCCTCCAGTGGGTTCATTTTAAAATAAAACTAGATTTTAAACCATAAAACAAACTAACTTGATGACAATAACTGCTGGATGCCCAGCCTCGAGCTCTTGGTTTTCAGTAACCGTGACCCCCTGAGCAAAGTTGAGTAGCCCTGATCTATAGAATATATGTCCCCTGGTTTTATTTTGCCATTTTTAGCTAGCGTTCTGCTGCTTTGAGCTTTTCGTTAGAGTTCTGCTACATTAAGCTCAGTTCTTTTGATATTTTTAGCTAGCATTTGGCTTTACCACTTAGTTACAGCTTCTTTAGCAAAATTCAGCAGTCGTCCGGCAATCAGTGTTTTCGCAAAAAGTTGGTAAATGCACAAGAACTTTTCAGTTTTGAGTTCTGCAGCAAGTCAATCACATCATAAATACCTCTTCCCGCTACACTCTGAATCGTGTTACTGACATATATAAATACAGTAGTAGTACAGCTAGGCTATGTAGTTCTGTGAGTAATTAACCCCTTGTTGTCTTTCCAGTCTAGCAGAGGAGTTGTATCAGAAAGTCAAAAGACTGTTTGGGAACCCGCATCAGACCACAGAAGATTTGAAAGCAGAGGTACTGAACTCCTCGTGTTCAGACTGTTTTTTCTTCAGATTCACTAAATGACTGGGATTAACACCGTCTCCCCGCCTGCTTTCCAAGATTAACGAGAAGCTGTCTGATCATGAGGGGAAGCTCCAGGAGGCTCAGGAGTTACTTCGCTCCGCTCAGGGACAAACGAAGCAGGCTGGTTCACTGGCTGAACAGAACCGAGCCAACCTCACCCTTCTGGAGGTGCAGACACTCAAACATTTAGGATCACTGTTATTAAGCTTCATTATATGATCGTTTGTTGACATAAAAAGGAAAATCAGTGCCGTAGCATGCTGTTAAATATAAATGTTCACTATTTTAATACAAATAGTTGTGGCCTTCTCAACACTGATCTTCAGGATTATTGGCACGGTGGAGTTTTGTTTTTGTAGAAAGTGGGATTAAACTAAAAAGTTGCTCATTAAAAAAATAGAATAAAATTAAAGTTAGGAAGCATAGCTTGTTAGTTAATAAAACAAAATTCATGCTTCAGAGAGAATCTACTGTAGCAGGTGTCTCCCAGATGTGTGCAAAGCAACGTGTCGGATTGTGAAGCGCATTTTAATTATTTTATGAAACAACATAAACCATCACATTACATTAAAAAAAACTGTGTGCTAAGCTGCAGCCACATTAAAGTGACACCATGGTCTCATTACTTGACAAATGTATAAATCTTAAACTGCAGATTTTTATTTTAAGCCTTTAAATGACTTGAAGGAAGTTCAAAAGCAGAATATTTTCTTTTTTTAACTTTGCTGGCAAAAGATGGATCAGCTGAACAATTTATCTTTCATCTGTCGCGGGACTTCTTCTCCCCCGTAACTTTTAGGTTATGTTCATCTGCTGTGCTTTAGACCTTAATCTTTTTCAATTTTTTGATTTAATTTTCAGGACAACATTCCATTTACAAATATGCCAAGCTTTCCACAAACAACTCTGGAAATGTATCTAGTTGTGTGGAAAGAAAATAAAAAGCCATGCTTTTAAAACTATTGGCTTTATTCACAAATGCAACTCTAAAAAATTGAAACAAGTTATCTTTCACTGCACCAATCTATTCGTGACAAAATATCTAAATATATTATTTTAAGTAGGTTATTTGCTAATTCTGAGGAGATGCAACTATCTTTTTCCTAAAGAGGAAATTCGTCTGAAGATGATCAATTAAATGAGTTCACTAATAAATGGGTTTAAAAGTACCCTATATGTAATTTAATATGTCAAAAAGGACTCGCAAAGCCTGGAAAATGTAGCTCAAGACCACGTCTAAGAATTAGAAAAACTGCTTCTATAAAGCAAGTGAAGAATATTTGAATACAGAGAAGTTTCACAACCAGAACTTTGGCAGTTCTGTCTGACATATAAATGTTACAATAGTGCACGTTGCTGTTACACATCCAGGTTTGTTTACTTGCAGAGGAAGCGGTCTACAGTCGGTGCGGTGAAACAGGAAGTACAGAAGGTCCTCGGAGAAGGAGAAAACCTTCTGGAGGAGGCAAACCAACTTTCTGACAACGTCAACAAGGAGCTAGAGGTACTGAAGTAATCAGCAGAACCCCTGGAACTTAAAAAATAAAAATTTACAGTGGCACCTTCTGCTTGAGGTCAGTTTGTCTCTCATTTAAAAAAAGAGCAATCATTTGAAAAATACATATTTTACTTTTATTACTTTTTTGTTGTTTTAATGGCATAAAATATTTAGTAGCAGTATTTATTTTCAACCGTAAACATGTTGCCATGGAGTAGAAGTAAAAAGCTGCTCTAATCTGCAGAAAATTCAGCAGTTTAGATCTTTTGATTTGTGTTCGCAGGACCTGGAGAAGATGGAGGAAGAGCTCGTTCCTCTTCATCATCAGCTGGATGACAGAGTCCGGCACCTTACTGATGGCTTGAGCGATGGTAGCCTGGCTAAGCATGTGCAGGAGGCAGAGGAACACGCCAAGCAGCTGAACGGATCTGCATCCATTTTAGATGGGTAAATGCATCAAAAGCATATCACCACTCTAATATGTTTACACCCACAATGCAACAGTAGACATAACATAGACATGATGATTCAGCTTATAATCATTTCAGTGGCATATTTAGTTCACATGGATGTCAGTAGCTTTGTTTTTGACCAAGCTATTTTTGAAGGGATAAAATGTTTTTAGGAAATTGTATTGCCTTTGCAACAAGTTTATTGCATCTATTATTGGCTGTTATCTAATTTAAAAACCGTCTTGTTAAAATATGTGATTTGTGCAATGAATAATGGCATTGTTCCACTGTGATTTGACATCTTTACCATCTTCAGCAGTTTGAAATTGGACTGCCGAATTAATTGAGAATAACTGATCTTTCTGGAAACTATTATTCAAGTTTCTTTGTCATTCGCGCCACTTGTGGTACATGTGGTGGAATGTTTCCGCTCCCGTTTCCTGGAATATCTTACAAAAAGATTTGAAGCTCTCGACCTTGACCTCTCTAAGTGGCTTAAATAATCTGTTGGACTCCTGGCAGGGACCAATGCAGACATGTTCCTGTTTTTAGTTTTCTACATTCGCCTTAGAATCTAGCTGTTTTTTGTTACTTTTCTTTTAGCCATGCTATTCGTAAAAAAAAAAAAAAAAAAAAACTATGCCTTTTTATAATTGTCTATTGTTGTCGCTGTTGTCCATTGTTGTCATCATTCTTTGTTAAAGTCAGGTCTCTCTTGTAAATGAGTCCTCGAGGCTCACTGGGATTTACCTGTCTAAATAAAGGTTGAATGAATGTAATTGTGTACACGGGGTCCCAATTACATCCAACAAAGTATTAAAATGTAAACATTTTTTTTAATGCAGTAAAAAGATCTAAGATATGAACTAAGAAAAACGTTAATAAAAATACACCAAGCACTAGTAGCATAGAAACAATATGCCGAACAGCAGCACGAATATGAGTCTGTCCATTATCCATCCGTCCATCATCATCTTCCACTGCTTCTGAAGTCGGGTCATGGGGCCAGCAACTTGAGCAGGGAGGCCCAGACATCTCTTTCCACAGCCACCTCTTTCAGCTCTTCTGGGAGGACTCCAAGGTGTTCCCAGGACAACTGAGAGACAGTCTCTCCAGCGTGTCCTGGGTCTGCCCTGGGGGTCTCCACCCAGTTGGACATGCCCGAAGCAACTCCCTAGGGAGATGCCTAGGAAACATCCTTACCAAATGTCCAAACCACCTCAACTGACTCCTTTTGATGTGGAGGAGCAGTGGTTCTACTCAGTCTCTCCCAATGACTGAACTTCTCAGCCTGTCTCTAAGGGAGAGTCCAGCTACCCTGCAGAGGAAACTCATTTCAACTGCCTGTATCCACGATCTTGTTCTTTTGGTCACTACCCAGAGTTCGTGGCCATAGGTGAGGGTAGGAACGTAGACTGACCGGTAAACAGAGAGCTTTATCTGACAGCTCAGTTCTTCATCACAATGGATCGGTACAGAGTCTGCATTACTGCAGATGCTGCACCAATGCGTCTGTCAATCTCACAGTCCATTTTTCCCTCACTCGTTAACAAAACCCCAAGATACTTGAACTCCTGCACTGGAGGCAGAACCTCACCCATGACCTAAAGAAAGCAATCCACCCTTTTCCTACTGAGGACCATGGCCTCAGATTTGGAGGTGTTGATTCTCGTTCCAGCTGCTTCACACTCTTCTGCAAATTGCTCCAGTGCGAGCTGAAGCTCATGGCATGATGATGCCAACAGGACCAGGACCACATCATCTGCAAAGAGCAGAGATAGAATCCTGAGGCCACAGAGCCGGAATCCCTCCGCCCCCTGGCTGCACGGAGAAATTCTGTCCATGAAAGATATGAACAGAATCTGTGACAACTGGCAGCCCTGGCAGAGTCCAACTCCCACCCTGAAGGGGTCCGACTTACTACCAGCAATGCGAACCAAACTCTTGCACTTCTCGTTTAGGGACTGAACAGCCTGTAGCAATGGGCCCCCAATCCCATACTCACAGAGCACCCCCCCCCACAGTGTACCTCGAGGAACACGATCGAAAGCCTTCTCCAAGTCCACAAAATGCATGTAGACTGGATGGGCAAACTCCCACGAGTTTCAGTATTATCAATATCCTAAATGTTTTTTTTTCTCCTCTCGTCACTCCTATAGTATTTTGGCTGAAGCTAAAAACCTCTCGTTCAACGCAACAGCTGCTTTCCATGCTTATAGCAACATTAAAGCCAACGTTGATGCAGCAGAGAAAGAGGCGAAGGCAGCCAAACAGAGGGCAAGTGAGGCGCTGGCACTGGTAAGAGAACACATTCACACCCCTTGAATGGATTTTTAAAAAAATGACTCATTTTCCATATTTCACTGTATTTCTGTTTGATGCTATAGACGTAATAACACAACCAAAAGCTGTCATGTACACATTCATGTAATGCACTTAAAATGCAAACGGACTGTAGATGGAGAGCACAAACACTTCAGCAATCCAGACCCTGAGAGTGTACTCAGCACAAAAGATAGTGCGCTCGTATGGAGTAACAACGTATGCTCCTTTAGTCATGATGAGAGATCAAAGCACTTCATCCCTCATCTTCCTCTTTTACTACTCTATCATAACTACAGACACCTGAAATCTCCTTTGTTTTCCTCTCCTTTTATTTTTCCACTTTTTGTTCCATCTTACATTTATTCGTGTTTGCCATTTATTCTGTTTTTGTTCTTATTTTCAGTTTTTCCCCTGTTGTGACTGTTCAGTTAACAGTAATGCAGTTTTCTTGTTGATACATCTACTGATTTTCTCTTCAAAGTAAAGCACAAACAAGGTGGTGCTACAAAAGAAAGAAGTGAATATGGAAGATAGGACTTGCTTTTTTCTGTCGATGGAGAATGACTTGACAGCGCAAACTTACAGAAAGTTGGCAATTTGTATGACCAAGAAACTTCTTTAAACTTTTAATCTAAGCATTTTCCCTGAATCTATTGTACTGTAGTTTCCCGTCTATTGAACACACCTGTGTATAAGCCGCACCCACTAAATTTGAAAAGAAAAAGATTGTGCATATATAGGTCGCACTAGTGTATAAGCCACAGGTGTCCACGTTGTAACATGAAATATTTTCACAGTAAGGTTTTTTTTTTTTTTTTTTTTTTTTTTACTTTTAATGAAATGCGTATTGGTAGCATACACAAATAAGTACAGTAATTTGTATTTTTTTTCCTGAACAGTGCCTGGTAAAATTTTTTTAAATAAAATACAGTAGCCTACCAAAAAAAGTCGGTGATCGCTATGTTCATCTTCTTCCTGTGCACTAAAACCACTAAAGTCGTCTTCTTCAGTGTCAGAATTTAACAGCCTCAGAAAAACGTCATCACACTCATCCTCAGTCTTTTGTCGCTTTCACCGTCACTTTCATCTCGAGGTAAATTCACGATCTGATTAGATTTATGATTCACACTTATTTCGAGTTACTGCAAACTAAATTGAACCCAAGTTTCATTGGTCCACTGTGACCTGTTGGGTAATTTCATTGGTCAGATTTTTTTAACCTTTTATTTATACAAGTAGTCTCATTGAGTCACAAGTACCCACCCCCCAAGAGAGATGCGTTTAGGGCAGCTCTGGGAGTGCCCGGGTGTGACGAGGCTTAATATTTTGTTGGCATGAAGCTCGTTAGCCCGTCAAAAAAATTCCATGAATTAACTGCAGCATTGTAAAAGCCTCAGGAATCAAAGCCTGTGAAAAAAGTAGCTGCTTATAGTCCGGAAATTACGGTAATATGTAATTTTGTTTGCCATTTTCTCAGGCTTCGGGTCCAGAGGTTCCAGTAAAAGAAGCATCTCAGAGTGCCCTTCAGAAGAGTCAAACACTGCTGAACAAGGCCAAACAACTTCAAAATGATGTTAAAGGTACGGTCAGGATGAGCGTGTGTGGACAACGAGCTGCACAAATATTCATATGAAACTCTTCATGTTAAGAATCTTTTCGTAACTGGCTTTTGAGGTTTACAAAATCTTAAAGCACTTCTCAAACTGTCCTCATGAAAAATGATTTAACTCCGTCTTTCAGAACTAAATTTGATCTTATTCGAGGTTGCTTTTTTTATCTTGGCCTCGTGTTGATCATTTCTTACTGGGGATAGTTAATATTTTTGATCAGCTTCTAGAACATAAAGCAACTCTTGCAGCTGTAAAATACAGATCAGGAGCTCAGCGGAGCTGCAGTTCTAATATAAATGAAAACGAATTGGTTCTTTTATAAAACGTTGCTGCCACTGACCTCGCTAGATGTAGATTAAAGGCCCAAAATTCTACTTTTTAGGAGATTTTGGTTGCACATTAATAAAAATGAGTGTAAATAACATAAAACTTTATCATGGTTTTGATTTGTCCCTAAAATAATTAGAATTTTATTATTGTTGTTCACTAAGTTAATCAGATGTTTGGTTTTACAATAATCTGATTAAGCTAATGTAATAATATTTGAACTACAGCTTTCTGTACGGTGCATTCACTGATCACTTTTAGTGCGCCTGTTTTATTTTTATTTTTTGTTCAACTTGATGCTAATCATTGTTTAACTTTATGTAAATTATGGTAACCCTTTCACTATACATCAGTTTGATTTATTGTAGAAGTTTATAGCTCACACAACCTCTTTCCATGGTGACACTGCCTATAAAGTTAAATACTAAAGAAAAATGTGCACAGTACCAGTAAAGTTTGGGTGCATGCACTCATTCTATGTTACTGACAATAAAGCTGCAAAAACTGGTAACACCTTTTATATAAATTCCATCAAAATACCTTAAAACGTTTTTTCAGTCGGGGTTGTTTTTTTTTTTGTTTTTTTTATAAAGCAGAATGTGAGGCAGTGTTTCAGCTTTGACCAAATAACTTTTGTAAATATCTGAATCAAGACTACACAAAAAACAAGTTTATTTAAAAAGTTCAAAGTCCTAAAGATGAAACTTCAAAATAAAATATTGTAAAGTGTCACTGAAGTGTAGCCAGGCTGGTTCAAAGCTGCTGTGCTAACGTTCAGTGTTCGTCAGAATTTCAAAACCAAAAAGTATTTAAGTTAAGAAATTCAACTTTTATAGGATCCAGTAGCAATTATAGAGTTTATTCTGATCAACGTTCACTGAAAATCTGACAAAGGGAAAGTTTGTGTGGTTAGACCCTTTTTATTTTGTTTAAAGAAGTATTTAATTTGCATCCGTGTGCTCTTGTCATTCACTCTTCAGGAGGTAAAGAAAGTAATTTTACTGATTTGATGCTTGTCATTAAACAATTATAATCTTTTAACTTTGTGCGCATTAGAACATACAGACAGTGTGGCCGACTTGAAGGGCAGAGTTAAAGCGGCAAGAGACAAAACCAAAGACCTTCTCAAAGCTGTTAATGGAACCATGGCAACGCTCAACACCATTCCCAACGGTAGGACTACTCAAACACTTTTGTGTGTGTGTGCATGCGTGCGTACTTGTATGTCAGTGTGTAGGTTGAAACACACAAACGCACTCCTCAGCTGGAGCGGTTCAAGTATCTGGGCATCTTGTTCATGAGTGATAGGATGGAGTGAGAGATAAATCAACGGATTGGCGTCTTGTCCTCAGTAATGAGGGCGTTGCTTCGGTCAGTCGTGATGAAGGAAGAGCCGAGAAGAAAGGCAAAGCTCTCGATTTACTGATCTGTCTACGTTTCAGCCCTCACCTATGGTCATGGAATTTGAATCATGACTAAAAGAGCAAGATCCTGGATACAAGGGGATGAAATGAGCTTCCTTCATAAGGAGGCTGGACTCAGTCTTAGAGAGAGGATGAGGAGCTCCATCATCTGAGGGGAGCCCGGAGTAGAGCCGCTGCTCGTCTGCATCGAAATGAGTCAGTTGAGGTAGTTCAGACATCTGATTAGGATGACTTTTGGACTCCTCCCATTAGGTTTTCTGGGCATGTCCCATTGGTAGGGAGCCCAGTGAAGACCAAGAACTCACTGGAGTGATTATGTATTTTCTCTGGTCTGAGAACATCTTGGGTTCCTCAAGGAGAAGCTGGAGTGTCACTGGGGAGAGCGATGCCTGTGTTTCTCTCATCGATCTGTTGCCTCAGTGACCCGACAACGGATAATGAGCAGACGGATGTCAGCCATTCTCCAGGGATGGCAAAAGTGCTCGACCAAGATGATTCAGACCCATATATAATTTTTGACACTTTAAAATTTGGGTAAAACTTCAGAGAACACCTAAACATTTAGCACATTACATCTTGAAACTATTTTTAATTTTGTTTGCAAATCCAAAAATCTGTGCAATTATTCTAATAAGCTGTATTTATAGGCTTGACAATTTTAGTTTTTTTACTAGTGTAGCTTTCAACTTAACTTGTCACCTGATCACATTTCAATCTGTGTGTGCGCTACTATTGTTAACTGAGAGCTATCATCAAGATTAACATTTTAATTAAAACTTGCTGTCAAAATGGCTTTCAAACACATTTTAACCCAAACTGACACCTCAGTTGTTTTGGTCTGAAGCAGCAATTTTTACAACTTCATAATAGTTTTACATAAGTTCATTATTAAAATAAAACAACTTACAATGTGAGAAATTGTCGTTTAATATTGCAGGTATAATTGCAATAAACCCTCTCTTTCCTCACTGGCACTTCTTACACTATCATCTAAATCAGATGTGGGCATCAAAGCCAGTGAGTCTGTTGAATTGACCAAATAAATTAACACGATTAATTAATGGTCCACAACTTACCAAACACTTCTTGGAGATAATCATATAGCGCTCACAAATTGAATAAAATATTAGGATGGCAATAAATGGTGATATTAAATACCCGGTACAGTAGTCCCTCGATTATCATGGAGGTTATGTTCTGGACACTCCCGCAATAAGTGAAAAACCACCAAGTAGGAACGCTATATTTATTTTAGTATAGAGCAGACCAGGACATCACCAGCAGACAGATAACAATGCCAGGACAGGGAGGAAGACAAACACACAGGCTTAAATACAGACACTAACAAAGACTAGCACACAACACCTGTGAGCTTCACAGGTGTGAGGAAAGAAGTAATGAGATGCAAGGGAGCAGGACAGAGACACAACACAAGATGGGGCCAGACACCAGGAAAAACAAACCACAAACCCTACACTTGCAATGTTCTAAACTCTTAAACGTATGCAATTTTAACAACATAAATTTATGCACTGCACAGTAGATACTGCAAAATTTTATATGAGGAACTCACCAGCCTTGGTTCGGTTCTGGTCCAGTTCTGACCGGCTCTCTGCAGCCGTTGAGCACCAGATGCTTTTGGAGAGAGCCGGACCTTCGGGCAGCCAGCACAAAACCACACAATGGTCCCGATCGAGTCCAAATAATATCAAAACTTTCCCTCCATTTCAACAGAAAGCAGTGGCTGGAAGCACTGTTGGCTTCTGGGTAATGTAGTTATTTTGGACTGGCGTTACAGTGTAGACTTATTGAAAGAAAACTACAAAATGGCGGTGCCTGTCCAAAGTATTTTTTCGTTAACTTTATATATATATATATATATATATATATATATAAACACAGTATAAAACAAAAGAATACCTTCTGTCCTTGTGATCCTTGATCATTTTAATGCTCTTTGGTCCCTAAGGGTTGTTTATACATACAACTACATTATATGTAGATGACCTGACTGAAAATTGTTGGATTGTATACCTGGATTATTGAGCATGGACTTTTTTGGTACATTATATGTAGTTTAACCTATTAAATATAAATAGAATTGGTGTGTAGGTTAAGTTGGCAGATTGATTTTTATGTCTGATGCACAAAAACTTGTGCATTTTTAGTTTAAAATCAAACTTTTGAGCCACTTTTGCTGTATGGCTTCAGATGTTTACTTGAAATTTATCATCCTTCCTATTTTAACTCTGTGACAAAAACAAAAAGTACAAAAAAATCCATGTATGTAAATGCACGTCACTCTTGTCACGTTGTTTAACAGATACAGCTGCTAAGCTAGCAGCTACAAAGGCCGTAGCAGCAGAGGCCAACGCTACAGCCATAGATGTCCTCGAGCGCCTTGGAGACTTGAACCTGCGGATCGGAGGTCTGCAGCAGAACTACAGCAAGCTGGAGGACACAGTCGATGCAGCCAATCAGATGATCCAGGACCCAGAAAAAAACAGTAATATGCTTCATTTTTACAAAGCTTCATTGACTCATGAATCATTTAAAAATTTGGCAGATATGATGTTTTGAAGGAGATTTATATTTTCTGTGATTACTAATTATAAAGACAAAAAGTAGCACAAATATTAATGGGTGAACTCAACTGATTTTATATATTTCTCTCTTTCTCTTTTTTTCAATCCCCACAGCAATCAGTATGTATATTTTATTTACTTTAATAAAACATTTATTGTAAGTGGTGCATCAGTACCATATTGTTGTTGCAACATTTTGTCATTGGCATTATAGATTTGTTGTTTCTCTTATGAGCGCACATCTTAAACCCTGTCTTCAGCCCAGTAATATTAACATCCCTGTGTTAATATGGCTTAATTAAAACGATGCCGATGTGAACCTCAGCAGTGGTATCGGTGCACCATACACTAATTTAAAGCTATCTCTAATAGCTATAAGCAATTGCTGCTTTTAATGACTTTATTGAAAATGAGCATGAAAGCTCAGCTCGTTGCAAAGCGTAGAATTTCTTTCTGATTTTGAAATTTCTTTTTATTTTCCTGTCTTTGTAATTCAGTCTCAGTCTTATCCAAATATATGCTACATGAAATTAAAGCAGTTTTCTATGAATGCTCAGCTACACTAATTTGTTTGATTCTCGCCGGCTTTTTCCTTGTCTCTTGCGCTGACGACACATTTCTACTCCTTCAGGTATTTCTTCTCTGCAAGCTTTCCACTTTCTCAGCTGCAGTAGATCACTGAAACAGTATTTACTAGTTTCTTTTTTCTTTTTTTAAATTGTACCTGATGTCTCTGTCTGCCCCCCTCCAGTTCATGCAGCAGGCGCTAAAGTGAAGGATTTGGAGGATGAAGCTGACAGACTGTTGGAGAAGCTGCAACCAATCAAAAAGCTGCAGGACAATTTGAGACGCAACATTTCCCAGATCAAGGAACTGATCAACCAGGCCAGGAAACAAGCCAATTCAGTAAGCTGTCTGGAGACTTGCATGTAAAAACACAGACTGACCGAAGGTCTTTACTGCATTTGTTTTATCTGCAGTTCTGTAAAAACATTAGGTTTCAAAATGTAAACATCCAGTCTATCATTTTAAAGCTTAAAGTTGATCACTTTTACAAATGGTTTTTTTTTTTTTTTTACCTAATTTGTAATTTCAGGTGTTTTATGTTTTACTTTTACACAAACTCTTGTGCATCTTTACTTTAGTAATACTGTAAAATTACATTTTTTGCCATATGGTAAACAAGTTGATTAGCTTTTTTTCCCTAGCACATCATGCAAAGTCAGTTTTTGGCAACACGCAGCATCATTAAGGACCACACCCACCCAGCACAAGGACTTTTCCTTCTATTACCCTCAGGCAGACTATACAGGAGTCTGCCATCGCGCACAAAAAGACTTAAAGACAGTTATTATCCACAAGCTGTCAGATTACTGAACTCTTGACAATAATTCTGAACTATTGACAATAACTTTGCACTAAGCCATATCTGTGACACCTAATATATTTATTGCTGCTGCACTATGTGGCTGCATCATGCATGTCACTACCTTACCGTCATAATTCAATCTCAATGTTACTCACTACCTGTGCAATAATAACCTGTCTCACAACCTGTGTAGTTTATGTGCAATATATATCATGTGCACTTAAGCTTATATTACTACCTGTGAAATACTCATTGTACTAATTCGTCCTATTTGCTCCGTTATATTCTACCATGTTGTCATTTGCTATTTTTTTTGGACCTTGTAAATATTATTTCTTTTTCACTTTTTGGTACTTTATTTTGTACTTTTATTGCATGCTTTAGTCTTTCTGTTTTTTTTTCTTATCGAGTCAAATCGGTTCTTCTCATCCTGAACATTTCATTGCATTGTTGACCTTCTGTTAACCTGCATATGACAAACAACTTAACATAAATATCCTAAATAAAAATGTGTTCAGACTTTTTTTATTTCTTTTTTTTTTTTTCAGATCAAAGTGTCTGTTTCATCAGGTGGTGAATGTCTTCGTAGTTACCGCCCTGATATCAGAAAAGGCAGATACAACACGATTGTCCTCCATGTTAAAACCACCACGCCTGATAACCTCCTCTTTTACTTGGGCTCTGTTAAATATGTAAGTATATATTTGTTTTAAATTGTTGAGCAGGCAGCAGAAATTGGCACAAAACTCAACCATGCATAAACAGTTTGTGGTACAGTAGTCCCTCGCTATTTCACGGTTGGACTTTCACGGAACTGCTCTTTCGCAGTTTTTCAAAGTAAGAGTGGACATGACACAATTGACTGATGAATGAGCTGCACGATCGGCATGGATTTTTTAATTTAAAATATCCATCCATCTATCCTTTATCTTTTACCCGCTTCTTCCATTTTGGGTCACGGGGGTCGCCAGTGCCCATGTCCAGCAATCACTGTGTGAGGGGCGGGGTACACCTTGGACGGGTCGCAAGTCCATCACAGGGCCACATAAACAAATGAGACAAACAACCATTCACTCTCTCATTCACACCTAGGGACAATTTAGTTACCAATCAGCCTAACATGCATGTTTTTGGTCTGTGGGAGGAAACCGGAGTACCTGGAGAAAACCCACGCATGCACAGAGAGAGCATGCAAACTCCACCCAGAAAGGCCCCCGGCCCAGGATTTGAACCAGGGACCTGCTCGCTGAGAGGCAACAGCTCTACCAGTTGCGCCACCGTGCTGCCCAGTTTAAAATATATTATTTTTAAATGAGTTGGCACCTGTGTGCAGCCCACAGGTGCAGGGAGAAGATTCCTTCTGCAGCATGTCATGATCTCTGGCTTGCAACGGAGAAGTGGGCGTGGCCGAGAGCGCTGGAAAGTGGCAGAGATCATGACATTCTGTGCTCTTTTAGAACGTTTAGAATTTAGAAACATTGTGTAGAATATTGCAAGAGTGTGGAAAGGGTTTAAAATGCCGATAAATAGATAGATGGATAGATATTAGAGATGGATGGATGGATGGATGGAGAGATAGAGATAAAGCTAGATAAAGATAGAGATAAAGATAGAGATAAAGATAGGTAGAGATAAAGATTAGAGATATTAGAGATGGATATTAGCGATTAAAGATAGATTTTTCATTTACCCTTCCCTTTATTTATCCAGGTAGTCTCATTGAGTCACAAGAACTCATTTTTAAGCGAGACCTGTTTAGGAGCAGATGGTGGGGGTTAAGGGCCTTGCTCAGGGGCCCAGGTTGGGGCGAATGAGGGTGGAGGCAGGTGTGGGTGTTTCACCTTCTCCACCCACATTTTGATGTTGACTGTACTGGGAGTTGAACCTGTGACTTTCCGATCACAGGCCCATCTTCTAACCTCTGCGCCACCCCCTCCCCCCACCCCCCAGAGATAGAGATTAGCGATAGAAATTAGAAATAGAGATTAGAGTTTTTCACATCGCAGGAGGGGTTGAGAACGGAAACCCCTGCGATAAACGAGGGACTACTGTATTGCATATATTTTATATCAGACACCTGAAGAGAGTTGACAAGCTGTAGTTCGTGCATTTGTTTTCACAGTTGAAACATTTCAGCAGACACAAACATTTTGTGCATACACAAAGGAGAAATGTGTTTTCATGGCTTAAACTTGGGAAGCAAAATGCGGTCACACTCAGCCGACACCTACTGCCAGTGATTTATTTAATAGTAATCATTACATCTTGATACATGCCCACCAGCACTTCTCACAACACATCACTGTTTTAAGGTACAGCTGATATTCCCACAGTGTTTACAGTAAGTGTGTTAAAGAAGTGCATAAATTAGCAACAAGCTTGTGTTGCTCTTAGCATCAATCTGATTTCCCCTGAGAAGTTTTTGTTTATCTGTCTGGATCGCACGTGTGTGTCTCTCATTGATATTATTTTTCAGTACAAGTAATATATGTGTGTGGATGTGTGTGCTCATGACTTTTAAGATTTCACTAATGGTGAAAGGCCAGTTGAATATTAACAACTTGTGTCTGTGCTAATGAATAATCGTCTTTCCCCTGGAGAGAATAGACAGAAAAGTGTTCACTTGTGTGGCCGTTAATTAGTTTTATGTTCAAATGGGACTCCAGTATTTTTTTAATTGTGCATAATTCCGTACGGATAATATGTAGTTCATAGACAGCAGACAGGGCCACATGTACAGAATTCTTATTTTTGATTCACACATACGTAAAAAGATTTAAATAAAAAGAGCAGCAACTTCCTGTAAAAATCCACTTACATGAACAAATTTCAGCCTTTGTACTCTCCAAAAATACTCTGAAGCTGAGAGTTAAATCCCTTCGGTCACGTTTTCCTTCAAGATAAATGTTCCTATTGGTTGTTGAAATTTTATACTTGGATTTTTTTTTTATATTGCACAAAGTTAACAGTTACACATTTAACTCACACTAAAACAAAATGCTTTATTTTGCTGTTTTTTTATAGAAACATTTTGATTTATAACGGCATACTTTATCAAAATGACCGTATCTTCCGCCGTACATGTTGCACCGCCCGATAAGTCGCACCAGTCCAGATATGTCTAATAAAATGGAAAAATCCATAAATATGTAGCTTCGCCGTATACGTCACATCTATTATGGGTCACCGCTGACGACCCTGAAATGTGGGTCGAACCCAGAAACATGGGCTGGTGTTGTGCCAAAAATTGATTGGCTGCGAAATGGTGTCCATGGGAGCGTGCACGGAAAGACTTTAACAAGATTAACACTTTAAAAAAATATATTTATTTGCTCAAAATTATAGCAAAGGTGTGTCTCTGTCTTAACTTTTCCTTAATAAATGCACTTTGACGGTCAAATCGTCTGCATTTCAAAAGCCAATACGCGTAAGTAGGTGCATGCACAGGTGGACTTGCTGTGCATTTCTTTGAAATTTCACAAGATTAACACTTACAAACAATTATTGTTTGCTCGAAATTAAAGTAAAGGTGCGTCTCAGTCTAACTTTTCCTTGATAAATGCACTTTGCCGGTCAAATCAGCTGCATTTCAAAAGTATTCGCTGCCTCGGCGCTCCGGGAGCGTGCTCTGAGGGAGGAAAACGGGAAGGAGGAACGCTGCGCATTTCTTCGAAATGTAACAAAATAAGCACCTGAAACAATTATTTGTTTGCTCGACATTATAGTAAAGGTGTGTCTCTGTCAAACTTTCACTTAATAAATGCACTTCAATGGTCAAATTAGCTGCATTTCGCCAGGGCAGCGCATCAAAATGAAGCTGATTTTAAGGTTGCTCCAAGCGAGCTGGACATAGGTGGCAGTCTACGGCAAGCCGATTGTGTCATTAATAGCCACTTTTGTCTCTTACGTAATATAATGCCATACTACTAGAGTGCTGAAAACGTTAAGTGTTCAATATTTTTAGTCAGAATGAATGAAAACAGTCATATCTCAGGTTTATAAATATGGGGGAAAAAATCCATAAATAAGTCGCTTCGGCATATAAGTTGCAGGGTATGTAAATTTTGCAAAAAAAAACGTGACTTATAGGCTGAAAAATGCGGTATCAAACTTTCCCTTTACCAGCTGAAGTACAAATGTTCACTGGAGTTGTATCAGATGCTCTCTTCAGATTAAGAGATTTGATCTGCTTGCATGGATTGTCTGAGTTAATACCAAAATCTGACCTCTTTAATGAGTGATAAGATGACAGATCAGACAAGATCCACGTTTTGGATTCACAAGTTCAGCCAGACACATTTAAATTTTTTTATTACGTTAACACTGCTGTTGGGAGTCTGGATCCGCTCACTGGACTGGTCTAAAAGAGAGAACACCATTAGTTGGCTGTAGGTCTCTGAGAATGTGCAGAATAGCAATAGATTAGCCACTAACCTAATAGGCGAGCAGAGTTTGACAAGTGTAGAGCCAGAACTTGGAGGAGTGGTGTCGGTGGTGGCAATGACGTCACTGTAAGTGGCGGGCAAGCAGCTGGAGAGAGAGGGGCAAACTTTAATTGTGGTCCAAGTGGTGGAGCAAGGGTAATACACAATAAAGCTGAGGTCAGAGAATTAATCCAGAGGGGGTTCCTTATTCTGAAAACCAATGGGCAGAAAGGAGGTCGTAGTTCCAGAATCCGATGAGCAGAATAAACCAGACCGGGAGCAGGCAGGTCAGAGAATCCAGGAAAACAGGTGTGAGGTCGTAGCAAGAAAATCAGGACCATACTTGGAAGAAACGCTGGACATCTACTGACAAAAATGTTAGATAATCTGGCAGAGACTTGGCATGGACGGATTAAGTGCTATGTAATGTCATCATTATATGTTCCCGTACAATTGTATGTTCCCGTACAATGGCGAAATTAGTTCTCTGCATTCAACCCATCACACCTGAGATACACGCAGATGGAGCATTGAGCAGCTATGTAGGCGCCTGGGGAGCAATAAGGAATTAGGTGGCCTGCTCAGAGACACCACGACATGGGAATGGCTGGGGATCGAACCTGGGACTTTCAGGTCCCAGGTCGGCTGCCATACCTCTACCCCATCTTGGACCCTGGAACTCTAATATAAAGTGGTCAACAAGTGATAAGCATGAGCGCGATCGCTGCGGAGAAGTGGACATGATGGGTGGCAGAACGCAGAGATCATGACAAGAGCCTTGTACAATAATGTCAGAGAGAAGGTTCTGGTTCCTGCTGCTGTCACAGCCCTCAAAGTGCTGGATTAGTTGAGAAATCGCTTCCCTTATTGCTTCAAATTTCTACTAAATTTAAAGGCCAGTGATATTTGCTCTTTCACAGGTTGGCAGTAAAGTTTACAGTACCCATTCTATGCAGAACTACTGAACTCACTCATACAGAGAGTAAAATAAATGTAAAATAAACTTAACCTTCCAAGACAACAAAGTCCATGCTCAATAATCCAGGTATACAATCCAACACGTTTCAGTCAGGTCCTTCCAAGTTTTTCATCAGCTGGATAATTTATGTATGTAAACGGTCCACTTCTTGTGCACAATTCACACAAATGACATCAAATTGTTTATTATATTGTCTGAAATTAAAAAGAGAAAATTTTAAATACATTTCAATGTCTTTATTAGAAACAGAGTGCTGGAATTTCTGCATATTATACCAAGTCATATACACTTTCTACAGTAAGTGTCGTCTGTGCCTCAGGTTGATTTCTTGGCCTTGGAGATGAGGAAGGGGAAAGTGAATTTCCTTTGGGATGTGGGATCAGGTGTGGGTAGAGTTGAGTATCCCCATCTCACGATCCATGATGGGAACTGGCATCGAATAGAAGCGTCTCGGTAAGAAGCGTACACACAGACAGACACAAGAGGTCTTCCTCCACCACATGCATGCCCACTCAAGCACTGAACCATGGCTTAAATTACAAAGGATAGTCAAATCTTGCATTGGATTCATGAGAAGCTATGTTCTTGAAACCGTAACCACAAACAAAAACTCCCCTTTTTCTACACCTTTTCTTTACCATTGGATATTTAAGATAATACACCAACACAAAATGTTTTTCCATGTTTTTAGTTCAGACTGGATATTTAATAAAGTAACTGGTATCTTATCTTGTCCCCGTTTCTAACATTAACAAATCACAAATAAGACAGCAAGGCTAAACCACATTACTTTTTGTAGTAATGCTGCTGATGCTAGTAGAAAACACTTTTTTTTTACTCCCATCAGGGAAATCTAGAGTTTGCAGCCTTGTCAGCCTTTGACACATTGTTACTTAGATCCACTGTAATCATTTTCCCCTTCCTTTCTGCAAGCTGAAATATTGTTGTTTACACACAATCCAACACAAGTCCCATTCACATAAAGATGGTGTCTCACCTGCTCCTTACATTTTCCATCAGAGACACTTCCCAAAGGTGTTTACTGATGAGATCACACAGCCTATCAGTCCTAAAAATGTTCCCCTACACATTGCGAAAATGCCTTTCCTGCCTTGAAAACAAACTTCAAAGCAGGTAGTTAATTTCACTGCGCAGCTTGGAGGCTCTACAGATACATACTTTTTTCCACTCCGTCCTATCAAACATTCTTTGTACCAAAAGATGATAAAAACTACTTCCAAGTAAATCCATTTTCTTTAGTCTTCTTAACTTTGCTGCTAGAAATACACAAGAACATGCATAGAATGTTGCACTCCTTTTCTCTTTCTTTCCAACTCCAGTAATGGTCTGAATGGCACCATATCCGTATACCCTCTGGAAGGCTCCAAGGCCGGCATGATGTCGACCCCAGCAAGTGCCAACTCACCCACAGCTTACACCATCTTGGACGTTGACCAAAACGCCTACCTGTTTGTAGGAGGAATATTTGGGACTGTCAAGGTATTTGTTAAAAAAGCTATTAACTTGACTTTTTTTATCTTATTTGTATTCATTTATTTGTCATTTTATGTTGAATATTAGAAAGCAGAGGCAGTAAGAACATCAACGTTCTCTGGCTGCATGGGTGAGACCTTCCTGGATGGTAAACCCATTGGTCTGTGGAACTACAGAGAGAGACGGGGAGACTGTAAGGGTTGCGTTGTCAGGTATGCAACCATTAAAAATAAGCTCCCATGGGTCAATGTTTTGAAGCATTTGATCCATTTTTCTTCTGCATGTTTTTCAGCTTCTTTCTCGTCCTGCAGTTTTCAAACTATTTCAACAAATTAAATATCAAAACGTTCAGCTCTTTCAGGACAATCCTGCTATGAAATGGTGCAACTTTAGCTTTTTGAAATATTTAGATATTTAGATCTGTTTACAACCTTTTATTGCTCCTTTCACATTTTGTTCTGGTTCAGCTTCTTTCAGCTTTTTTGTACAAATTTAACCTTTTTTTTTTAGCTACTTTCAGTTAATTTTGGCTGTTTTTCCAGCTGTTTCTTGCTCCTGTCTGTTTTATTCTGATAACTACAACATTTCTGTGCTTTTTCTAACTTCTTTCTAATTTCAGCTTATGCTCCTTTCAGCTTTTTTCAGCTATTTCAGATACTATTTAGCTGTTTTATGGGAATTTTATCTCATTTCAGCTCTTTCCACTTCCTTTTCATAGGTTAAACTCTGACTTTTCGGCTACTTTTTAGATGTTTTTTTTTGTGTGTGTTTGTGCGCTAATTTTAACTTTTTTAGCTGATTTCCTAATCTTTGTGCTAATTTTGCTTATTTAAACCTAATTCAGCAAATATGTGTTTTTCTGCTTTCTTCTGCTAATTGATTTAAGCTTGTTCTTTCATTTCAGCTACAATTCAGCATTTTTTTGTAGCTAATTTCAGCTGTTTTTCAGCTAGTTCTGAAATAAGCATTCACACTGCATTTTCGGAGGCAATGCAATTTCTCTAGTTATATTTAAGCTTCTTTTTTTTTCTATTTTACATTTGACCATTTGTCAAATATCGTTGGAAGTTTGATGGAAATGCATCAACTGTATTTTTTTTATGTGTTCTTGTAGTCCTCAACGTTCTGCTGGTGAGGGAACAGTTCAGCTGGATGGTGAAGGCTACGCTGCAGTGGGAAGGCCCACCAGGTGGAACCCGAATGTTTCCACTATTACCTTCAAGTTCCGCACTTTCTCCTCTGAGTCTCTGCTCATGTACCTGGCCACAGAAGACCTGGTATGCGTGTGATAAAATAAATAAATGTGCATGATATACATTGTGGCCAGGGAATATTCTTTGGGTTTGGTTTTTTTTGGGGGCGGTGGGGGTTTGCAGTCATCTGTGTACCCCCTTGCATTCTGTTTCTGGTTTTCCAATGTTAGCTCCTTACAGCACTTTATATCGCTCTGTTGCTCTTTGCAGAAGGACTTCATGTCCCTGGAGCTGTTTGAGGGAAAAGTGAAAATGAATTTTGACCTTGGGTCAGGAGTGGGCACGGCCATATCTAATAACCGCCACAACGATGGACGCTGGAAATCCCTCACTATGTCAAGGAACAAGAAACATGGTAGAATCTAAGTAGCTCATTAGACTGAAACCCCAGCATTACTATTCAAGCAGAGTTGGTTAAACAAGGACAGAAACTTTCTTGATGTCCATGCTGTGTAGTTAATGTCGTCTCTTTGTATCTTTACGAAGCCACCATGATTGTTGTGGACATCGACAGCAGCTCTGAAGAAAGGATTACAGCTACTTCTCAGGGTTCAGCTACCGGTCTGAATCTCAGGGAAAACCAAAGAATTTATTTTGGTGGACTGCCAACCATTGGAAACTACAGGTACACAAACGCATCGAGCCACTCTGTTTCAAATGCACAATTTGCCTCAATAGATTAACTTTATTAAAAGTGTATACTGCACTTGTCGCCATACACGTCACATAAGTTGCATCAGTCTGAATATGTCTAATAAAGTGGAAAAAATAAATAAATTAGTCGCTTTGCGACATAAGTCGCATCTAATATGCGTTGCCGCTGACCACCCGGACATTTCGGCCGGTGTTGTGCTAAAAATTGATTGGTTGCTAAAATGGCGGCCGCTGGAACGTGCACGGGAGGACTTTAACAAGGATTCTACAAGACTAACACTTAAAAACAATTATTTGTTTGCTCGACATTATAGCAAAGGTGTGTTTGTTTGACTTTTCCTTAATAAATGCACTTTAATGGTCAAATCAGCTGCATTTCTCCTGGGCGGCGTGGTGAAATGCAGCTGATTTGACATTTGCTCCAGTAGTTCCGGTGCGAGACGAAGGTGGCTTGGTATGGCAAGCCAAGTGTCTCATTAATAGCCACTTTTACCTATTAATGAGACACTTGGCTTGCCATATTGCTTGAGGGCCCTCTAACAGCTGCAAATGTTGCTGTTCAATATTTTCCATGTCAGAATGAACGAAAACGTCAGATCTCAGCCAAAGATTGCGTCATAAATATGGAGTGAAAAACGTATATTAGTTGCTTCGGTGTATAAGTCGCAGGATTTGCAAATTTATGCAAAAAGGTGCAACTTATGCAGCAAAAAATACGATAAAAGATTTTTAATCATGAAAACTGTATTATAACTGTTTTCTTTGAATAACTTGTTTTATAATACTCATTATCTGAGTTTGAAGTGTGCTAATGCCTTAATATGTTTTGTTTTTAACAGCATGGCAGCCAGGTAAATAAATAAATGAATAAATAATTTTATTGTATGAAGCTGTTAATACATTTTAAGCTTATCCTTTGAGAAAAATCTCATTACCGCATGATGCTGTTCTGTGCCAATACTTCTGTGCAGCCCACAGCTAATGCATCAGTTTTTCTTAGGATGTCGCTTCATCACATGGCAGCTATAAGCAACTATTCTGTCCTTCATTAATCTGAATCTGATGTTTGTTCCTCAACATTTATGTAGAAACTCTCATATCTCTTGCTCTACCCCATGCAGACCTTATTTACTAAACATTTTTGCATATTTTCAATCTTTTTAAGGTTTCTTTTGAGCCCCAGCAAGAACAAGGTTTTGCAGGATTTATAGAGGCAGATTCTTTTTGAATAATTATGTAACAACTATAAACTCAAATTATCCTAAACAAACTGGAATACTTGATTAATATGGACAAACAGCATATTCAGATTATTTTTTCTCTCTGATTTCCAGACGTCACTTCGCTGCTGGAAACACAATCATGATGCAATAGTTTCACAGCTGCAGTAATCCTGCAAATTTCTTTAAAGCTTTGCGCCGAAGAGACGAGGTCCCCTTAACTACATTTTCTTTTTCTTTTTGAATGGGAAAAATAAAAATAATTGTCTCCTTTTGTAGGTCAGAGGTGACTTTGAAGAGATACGCCGGTTGTCTGCGAGATATTGAAGTCTCCAGAACTCCATATAATCTCCTCAGCAGCTCAGATTATACAGGAGTCACTAAAGGATGTAATGTGGAGGTAAGGCTTAGCTTCTGACATGAACCACCGTAATGAACAGGTGGGTTTACAAAGGTCTGACTGTCCTAAATGTATATTCAATTAATATTTTATATAACATGCACTATAATGTGTATGAGTACTGGTAGTGACACAAGTTAACGCATACAGGAAATAAGTTTTGATCAACCCTTGACAGGGAATAATTGCTTGACCCGACTCAAGTTAATTCATTCTTGACCCCCTCACTTAATTTTTTCACTTTTCTCTTTGATTCTTTGTCATTCACTTCTGGTCTCGCTCAGTATTCATGTAAATAATAAATCCAAGAGAGGTCAATCAAAGCAAAGGCCAGTTCAAACTCTTAACTGTTCCTTCCCCCACACGTGCATTAATTTATACAGTCCAATTATGCACACACACTTGCACTGAACCTGCTATAAAGTTTGAATGCAAGGAACGGCCTTCGTCGTGAATTTTATAGTCCAGTGCCATTCATGCACACACAAACAACTCTGGTCACATAGTGTGGAGTGTGTGAAGGATGATAAAGGTTCTGGGTTTAGTGTTTAGTTCAGGCCTTTTAGTTGCACACGTGGATAGTTTAAAATAATGTTCAGAAAATATAATAATATATATAAAATATAATAATGTTCAGAGTCGCTGGTGTCCATATCCAGCTGTCGCTGTGCGAGAGGTGGGGGACACCCCGGACAGGTCTCCAGTCCATCACAGGGACACATGGAGACAAACGAGCCAACAGTTCACACTCACATCAAAGTCCAGTCAGCCTAACATGCATGTTATTTATCTGTGGAAGGAAACCGGAGTACCCGGAGAAAACCCACGCATGCACGGAGAGAACGTTTAAATCGTTAAGATTTAAAGTTTAAAAACTGGTTTGATGTTTGCGCAATACTGACTTCAGTTTAACGTGAGTTTGGAAGAAGTTAATTAAGTGCTTGTGCAAATGAGATTAAGGATTCAAGGTTCTCGTCATTCACATCGCATGTGGCACATGAGGTGGAACAAAATTGTGTGCACAGGGTCCCAGTTACATCAAACAATGGCAACAATATAAAGTGTAAGAAGAAACGGTAAATAAGGATCTAAGATATAAACTAAGATATACGCTAAACGAACACCCAATGGTACGCTGAAAGATCTAAGATATACGCCAGTCACTAATAGTGCAGAACAATACACCGAACAACAGCAGCACGATTCTCTTAGGTTCTGTTCGGCTATAATTTACACGCTAATGCGAGCGGAGTCGGGCTCGGAGCCCCAAAAGTAATATAAACTGGGATTTATTCAAATCATGCAACAAAAATACAGAAACAAGGCGCCAAAAGTGAAAAAGAAGTAAATACAGCAGCAAGGTCCTATTGGCAGAGTGGTTCTGATGACAGTGAAGTTATCTTAGCACCATGGTCCAGTTAGCAGCATGGTACTGTTAGCAGTGAGGTTCGGTTAAAAGGTGTGAACAGTGACAGAAAATATCTGTTAAACACAATGTTGTGAGGCAAAATGCAACTTTAAAACAATGGAGGGAAAAACATCTGTCTTTTAAAATACATTTCCCTGTGTGACTATTAAACAATTTAGAAAATCATTTAAGTTGGAAATACAAATTATTTCTTAGAAGTCGCCCTTTTTCGTCACCAAGTTAAATTTTTCCGTCTACCTGTTGAGTTTTGCGTCAACACGACGGATCCTGGATGAGCTCGTGTAACAGAACTCCTCCTCTTCCTCACAGAACCTGTACACGGTCAGTTTCACTAAGCCGGGATTCATGGAGCTGGACGGCTTCTCCCTCGCCGTCGACACAGAGATCAGCTTGTCGTTCAGCACCCTGGAGGACACTGGGACTATCCTACTGGCAGTGGGCGGAGCTTCACCGACCAGCAACGAGGTTATTCATCTTTTCTGTTCAGTGACACACTTCATTGTCACTTTCAAGGAAAAAAAGCAGCTTTTAATTAAACAGTTCATTAAAACTAGAAGCTATTAAACTTTATATTGCTGTTAAGTTTCACACTAAACATTATAATTACATTTACTCGAACAGTGTTTCGCCCTGACACTTTATTTAATATCAGGAATAGAGATAAAATAGAGATATTTTGCTCTGGTTCAGTTTTTTTCAGCTTCCTTGTGCAAATTTAAACATTTTTAGCTACTTTCAGCTATTTTTTCAGCCGTTTTGTGATCCTTTCAGATGCTCTCTGCTAACGACAACCTTTTAGAATAGAATAGAATAGAAACAGCCTTTATTGTCCCATGGATGAGCAGCAACAGATAAAAAGATTCACAAAAAAAGTTCCTAAAATGTTAAACAATATATAAGGAAATAAGATAAACAAAAACTTTTTGTGCTGCTTCTAATTTATTTCTGCCAATTTCAGCTTGTTATGCTCCTTTCAGCTGATTTCTGCAAGTTTCAGCTATTTCTACTATTTCAGCTACTATTTAGCTGTTATATGCTAATTTTAGGTTTTTCAGCTAATTCCACATTTTTCGCTCATTTCAGCTCATGCCACTTCTGGTTGTTTAAGCTTCTTTCTGCCTTTTCAGCTACTTTTCAGCATTTTTTTGCTTATTTCTATTTATTTAAACCTAAATCAGCAAATATGTGTTTTTTCTTCTGCTAATTTAGGCCTGTTCTTCCATTTCAGCTACATTTCAGCATGTTTTTTTAATAGCTAATTTCAGCTTTTTTCTCAGCCATTTTGCTTAAAGCACAAGAAACAAGCACAAGAAAGTGAAAATAAGAGATATTTTACTAAACGTATTTATCTGCAAATATGAGTTGTAACAATAAAGAAAACTGCAAGCTACTAGTACAATGATTTTAAATATAAATATTAAAGAACTTGTTAGTTTGCATTTTGAGCCTTTTATCTTTATACTTCAGCATATTTTGTATTATTCAAAGCATTCCGCCCATAAGATGATGTCACTGTGTGTGACTCATCAAATAAACTAACAACTTATCTGAAAAAACAAGACGACTAAAATGTATTCAGAAAATGTTGCAGCTATTCCCCCTTTCATTTTTATTTTATTTTTTCCACAGCCTCGCAAGCCGAACTCCAAGAGGAGACGAAGACAATCAGGAGAGGTGGGTTCATTGTGATGTGATGCTATTTGTGATGATTGCACGAGTGTCTGTTATTGAGATTTGCATTTGTTGGCACTTAAGCTAATTTATCTAAAATACCTACTCTGTGTATAATGTTGCAAAAACAATTTCATTAAATCAAAATGTGCAGCATGTCATCATATACTATACATGCATCGTTTCCACTTTTATAAGCCTTTTTCAGCACATCTGTGTGAGGATGCTGCTCACATGAATGCAAAACAGAAAGTGTCTCTGCTTATGAGGACAAAGGGTTACCTCCAGCTTATCCATCATCTCGGGTTGTTAGGCGCATAAATCTATTTTTACTAACTATGCTGGCAGGCAGGGCGTGTGTGTGTGGAGAAAGGTTAAGCGAGGTTAAAAACACCATCAACTCAAGTTGGCCCTGACTAATGGCTGGTTTGGAGAGGGACCGACAGAGAGGACGACAGGGGGAAAAGGACAAATCTAGGAGAAATCCAGGTGGGGGATACAGAGGGGAAAGAAACGGAGCTGAAAATAGAATTATAATGGAGGAGGTGGAAAGACTAAAGGTGTAAGTAAACCGAAAGAAGAAGTTGGGCCAAGAGCAGGGATGAAAGAAGAGCTGAATGTAAAAAAAAAAAAAAATTAGATTTGAAAAGATGAACAGAGGGAAATGAGCTCAAAGGAGACATGAAAGATAAAAGATTAAAAAAAAAAAAAAATAGTTGTCCTGATTATTTTCATATGAATGAATAAAAGATGTGTCTATTTATGAATGTTGCATATTTACCAGGAAGTGCTTGGTGTCAGAAATGTGATCATCAAAGTGGAGCGATCTACAACACAACGCGTTTCTGGTTAAATTCTCATTAAAAAAGGATATTCAGACTTTGCTAAACTCCATCAGAAATATGTTTTTTTTTTTTTTATTTAAGACAGAAATTACGCCACATTAAAGTAAACCGCTGCAGTTGTTGTGCTTCTTTTAGAACAGCGGTTCTTAAACTGCGGTACACGGACCACCCGGGGGTCCGCAACCCAGTGCTTGGGGGTCCGCAATGTTTATTTTTTTTACAAGCGCATAGATGTTTAACAACCCATTAAAATACACCAAAATGCAGGAAATCACATCTACTTTATTCAAAACTTTCTGGAGGAGGTCCTCCCCTCTCACCACCCGCTTTTTGCGTTCCAGCATCAAAGTAGTTGTAGATAGTTAATTTTCTCAAAACTCTAATTTTTGGAAGTTGAAATTAAAAATTTTGTTAAGTGTCTTGAATGACAAACACCCCATGTTTAAAGGTATAAAAATTGTATTAACTCTATTAAAGAACAGGTCTTAAGTATTTATGTTACACAAATAGTTTCATTGCATTAAAGAAACAAATTGAAGATAATTATTTAATAAACATGAGAGTTATGAGGGGGTCCCTGAACCCCAAAACTTTGATAACCCCGATTTAGAAGTTATTGCTCTTGGTGCTTGAATCATTAGTTTAAAAAAAAGATATACCAACAAGATAAAACAAAATTAGATTTCTAATTTCAGGATAATATAAAGCAGAGGTTCCCAAACTTTTCCATGCCATGGCCCCCCAAACGGCATTAGCTTCTGGCCGAGGCCCCCTTCACAAACCTACAAACAATGCTACAAAATATGTAAAGAAACATCAACTTTTAGAATGTTTTAACTTTTATTCACTATATTCAATTAATTATTACAGCCGGTGAGCATAAAAATGTTATTAACTAACATGTTTTAAACAGTGTATTATATTTCCACTGAAAAACAACAACTTTTCAACAAACTGTTGACCAGAAGAACAAACAAAACAAATCTAACCTCTCAAGCGTGTTTATCTGGAAATGACAGATACAGATTGCCCTAGTGGGCATTTATTATTATTATTATTATTATTATTATTATTACTATTTTTTATTTTTGCTTCTTTTTTGCTTCTTTTTTCCTCCTTCCCTCCATCTTTCTGGGCTCCCCCAGGGGGCTTGGGCCCCCCACTTTCAAAAATACTGACATAAAGCATACTTTGTTCACTGAAGTGCAGGTTGTCCAGTTTTTGTATGGAAAGTGTTTTTGCTTCTTTCCACCCTGCGCTGTTTCATTTTAAACATATTTATACCACCTCCATGCTCCTGAATGTCTGTCCTTCACCGTGTTTAATTTTTATAAGTTTATCTGTGAACTGTTGCTTTTGTCTGTATGTTCGACATGCGTCTGCTCCTCTGCCTGTACATCCCTTTTTGTATCGGCGGCTGAGTGTGAGCCGGTGCAGTGAGCGCCGTGTTGTAGCTACATCTCGGTTCAATTTGTCCCCGACCTTAAATTGAAATTCCATTTTCAGGTGGTAAATTGTCTCCCACTTCGCCCTCTGGCACACAGTGAATTAAAATTCAAATTAGCCTGACCCCGCACCACTGCTCTCTAACACCTCGGTGACTGTCTCACTCTTTCTCTCCCGACCAATCGCTGCTTTGCTCTCTGCCCTCTCATCTCCCCCCACCCCCCATTATCTCCTCCTCTCTCTTCCTCTCACCTCGTGTTATTCTTTCATCCTCGCAGGTTCATTTCCCGTATTTCTATCTGCTTCTTGCTCATCTCAAATTTCTCATTTTTTTCTCTAAACCCAGTGTTTTACTTCCTGTTCACCTTTTACTGCACGTTTGTTCTCTCTCCTGACACCCATCAATACAGCAACATGAATGTAAGGTTTCTTTAAAGGGGGGCGCCATTGTATTGATCCCTATTTGTGAAAATGACACGGATGGCAACTACTAATGATTACCAATTAACTTTCACTGAGCTGGTACTATTTCACAGCAGTTACTGTCTTTGTTTAGCATTTGGAACAGCACATGGAGTTTAAAACTAATAACTGGACAGTCGTATTAGCTTTTACAAATGAGGTCAGTTAAAAGTTTGAAAGCCATGCATTTTTACTGAGCTCTTTATGGTTTTGCAAGAATCAACTGCTGGTTGCTTTTATAGAACAATCGCAAAGTTCAAATTCAAGAATCTTTATTATCCCCAAGGGGCAATTTGTTTCACAGTCAGTAGGCGCACCAAAATCCATACTAGACATTGAGACATTAAAATAACAGTAAATCATCACCGTTTGTTGAGAAGCCTGATCTCTACAGGGATGAATGATGTTTTTAGTCTGTTCTTCTACATCTGGGCAGCAGATACCTGCGTCCAGATGGAAGCAACCTGAACTCATCATGGAGTGGATGATCAGGATCTGCCAGAATCAGCCTGGCCTTGTTCACTGACCTCGCCTTGTGTAGGTCAGTGAGGTTCTGTAGGTCAGTGAGGTTCTGTAGGTCAGTGAGGTTCTGTAGGGCTATGCCAGCAGTTTTGCTGCACATCCTGACTATCCCTGAGAGTTTGTTCCTGTTTTTACATGTCAAAAGTCCAAACCAACAGATGAAGATAAAAGTTAAGAGACTCGATAAAACGTGAATAAAACATTCCCATAAAGAGGGGGGGGGGGGTCGGTGGGTCATCCTTTAGAAAATTTTGAATAAAGTAGATGCAATTTCCTGCATTTTGGTTTATTTTAACGGGTTGTTAAACATCTACATACACCTACAGTTGTAAACACTACGCTTCAAGCACCCTAGCCCTCATCCCCCTTATTTGATGGTTCCGAGTCAACTCTTCTCCGATTAATTCACTGTTTGACTACACGTTTCAGGTCTCTTGTAAATGAGTCCGTCCCCCTAGGCTCAATGGGATTAACCTGTATAAAGGTTGAACCTGTCACCACCACCACTCTTTTAAAGGCTGAGAGTTTTTCAAGGGTAGAGGCAGAAATGCTTACTTGAAGAGGCAGCTCATATGCGACGGTTGTGTTTAAAATTAGTGTTTATGTAATTATTTTCAGTTCACATATCCAATATAAGTTATATTCGTTAAAGGCCATCGTATTTATTCATAATTTTATTATTAATTAGTAAGCCTGTGAGTTACCGGATCCTTGTAAAGGTTACCGGAATGCACCCTGTCAAAATAAGGGCGTTCCTGAATCTTGTTCTGGCAGGATCCAGCTCAAATTAAGCACTGCTGAGAACATTTCAGACACTTTGGAGGCTCCTCTGTGAATGCTGTTTGCAAAGTAGTCGCAAACATTCACAGGCTCAATAATAAAATTCAACACCTCTGATTAAAATCCATCAGTAGAATGGACTGGCTCTTCATATTGTTATAAAGTCTGTTAGTTGGCCTGTAAATAGTATTAAAAATCATAAATTAAGTATGTTTTGTCTTCTGGATTTTATAAAATGTTCTACTCTTGATAAAGTTTATCTCCATCTTCTGCAGCCCTACCTCTCAGTGATGCTGAACAAAGGATCCCTCGAGGTCTTGATGTTTACCGGAAGCCACAGTCCACGTCGGGTCATCAGACGCCCCGAGCAAGGGATGCTGAACGATGGCAGAGAGCATTCCCTGCGTATAGAGAGGCTGCCTGGCAGGTCTGTGGATGTTCTCGAGAATGCAAAGATTTGTTCCGTTTGTGGTTCAACCTAATTGATGCTTCTGCGTTTATTTCTGTTCTTCGTTAGATTCTTTACGGTTCAGGTTGATGAGGAGCCCAAGAGGGAGGCGGCGCTCCCTAATGACCAGCCGATGAGCTTGCAGCGCGTCTTCCTCGGCGGTATTCCTGCAGAAGTTGAGCAGACGTCCAACAGAGCCAACGTCCCATTCCGGGGATGCATCTGGAACCTCATGGTTAATGCTGTGTACGTAAAACTTTAAGGAAACTTCAGGTTTAAAGGCAAGACCAAAGGATTTTTTTTTTTTTTTAAATAAGTTGAATCAAGTAGATTTGATGTTGGATTTGGGTAATAGGATCATTTTTATTCTGTGTTTATACTTAGAAAATGGGATCACCTTAAATTCCAAGTTTTGATTGTGCAAACTTTATAGATTTCTTACAGAGAAATGTGGAGGGAATCTAAAAAACACCTCAAATTCATATGATCAGTTCTCAAACGGGAGAGAAATGATAAGTAGCATATTCTAAGTTGTGGCTTTGAATTTATTTGACCAGGGATGACAGTTAATTTTACACATTCTTCTAGATCAACAAGTAGCAATTAAATCACAGGAAATCAGTAGTTATAATGTTGACAATAAAAGCTATTGAATTGTATTTCAGCTGGCTGGTATCATAAATAAACTCAGAATTAAATGATGTTTCTACATCAACGTATTCGTCTGTTGCCCACCTGATGCAACCCCTTTTATAAACATTTTTCTTTAGTTGCATCTTCTCATTTTCAGTGCACTGATCTGTGAATTGCTTAGATTCTGAATCTCAAAGTGTTTTGTCTGCACATGGCAAACAACTCGGCAAAATTACAGTTTTAGTAAATAACAGTTTGACAAACTTCAAATTATATTTTAGCACCAACAAGGTGATTTCCAAAGATCTGTTAGCTGAAAGATGACTTATTCTTAAAGTGAGGATTTCCTAAATACTGTTAATCTGCTGCAAGATGGAAACTTTTTCTTTTTTCCCTCCACTTTTCAACTTTCTATAATTTTTATTTATTTATTATAATTTGTACACAAACTGTGCAACTTGTCATGTTCAAAAAATATGAGAAGTCTAAACAATGTCTAAAGAAGACTTCTGGAAAGACCTTCACAAATCCAAGAGAGCTAATGATCAAGACCACTCCATCAGACTGCAAGAAAGACTCTTGTTTAGAGCAACAAAAGTGGAAGACGTCTCGAGACTTTGCACAGAGCTGGATCTTCAGCTCGCCATAATTTATAACCGTCATTAAATCTAATTGCTTGTTGTTCTCTCAGATTATCAGATTTCTCCCAGCCTGTTTCCTTTGAAAATGCTGAAATTGGCCAGTGCCCCAACCTGGCTCCACCACCACCTCTGCCTCCTCTACCAGAAGAGGAGGATCCTGGGAAGGAGGAGATAAAAACAGTCACCCTGGCCCCCATCACACCTCCTCCTGGTCTCCCTGCTGTAAGTGACTGTATGCACGGGTTTATTATAAACAAGCTACAACAGAATATTGAACAAGTCGGAGATCTCTAATAATCCAGTGATCAATAGTGTGAATGTTTATGAAGTATTCACACTGTTGTGATCCATTTTTCTTCTGTACGTTTTTCAGCTTCTTTCTTGTTCCACAAATTTTTTTGCTATTTCAACGAATCATGAATCAAAACGTTCAGCTCATTCAGGAGAAGTATGGCTTTTGGTATTGGTGCAACTTTAGCTTTTTTAAATATTTAGCCTTTTTTGACGTTTTTTCCTCATAGAAAATGAAGTGAGCTCATTGTACATCCTACAGATCTGTTTACAACCTTTTACTGCTTCTTTCAGCTTCCTTCTGCAAATTTAAACTTTTTTAGCTACTTCTAATTTCAGCTGTTTTTTCCAGCTGTTTTGTGCTCCTTTCGGATTCTTTCTGCTAACCACAGCATTTTTGTGCTGCTTCTTACTTCTTCCTGCTAATTTCAGCTTTTTATGCTCCTTTCAGTTTATTTCTGCTATTTCAGCTACCTTTTAGCTGTTTTTATGCTAATTTTAGCTTTTTCTGCTAATTCCACATTTTTTTGCAATCATTTAAACTTCTTCAACCTCATTCAGCAAAAATGTGCCTTAAACTTCCTTCTCATAATTTAAGCTTTCTGCCTTTTTAGCTACTTTTCAGCTGTTTTTTTTTTTTTTTTTTTTCCAATTTCAGATTTTTTCAGATAATTTCCACGTCTTTGTGCTATTTTTTGCTTCTTTTATCCTAACTGGGCAAACGTGTTCTTCTGCTTTGTTTTGCTAGTTCTACCTTTTCAGCTACCTTTTATTAATTTTATTTTTTTTAATAATTTTTAGCTAATTTCAGACGTTTTCAGATAAATTTAATTTTTTTGTGTTAATTTCAGCTACTTTCAGTCTAATTAAATTCTTTCTGCTAATTTCAGCTTATTTCAGCTTTTTCTGTTTCAGCTACTTTTTAGCTGTTTTGTGCTAAATTTAGCTTTTTCAGCTAATTACACATTTTTGCAGCTTTTCTCAGTTCCTTTCACTTCATTCTGCCTTTTCAGCTACTTCTCAGCTATTTTTGTGCTTATTTAAATCTAAGTCAGTGAATATGTATTCTTTTTGCTTTCTTCTGCCCACTTAGACTTGTTCTTCCATTTCAGCTACATTTCAGCATGTTCTTAGCTAATTTCAGCTGTTTTTTTAGCGAGTTCTTCAGCAATAAGCGTTCACACATCATTTTCATTAGTTTATGCGTTACTTTCATATAGACAGTTTATTTTTTAATATGCACTAAACCAGATGCCAGCAAAGTGCATTTGTTTTTATCATAAACTCATGTAGAAACAAAGAATCTGTAGGAACTGACGACACCTCGCTCCACCATATTCTGGTTTTGGGAACGTTCGTGCTCCAACGCGCCCCTGTGTCTCTCTGACATGCAGCCATGGCGCTCTGTGCTAGCCGGGCGATTTATCACACAGTACTTGTACAGCCCATTACCTCTTCTTTATGGTCTCTTTAGCCTTGAGTCACTAAACGCCACCTTTGGCAGCTTGTCAGGCATTGCGGAGCCATAGCCCTCCGCTAGGCTAACTGTGGATGCTGTTTATGATTTTATGAGTGCACGGAAGCCAAATGCTCTGAACTAATATTTAGCCACTATGTTAAAAAAGCCGCCAGGCAGTCAGTTATAAAATACACACTACTTGTTTTGAGATGGGCATTTCACATATTTAATAAATGTCCTACATTAGCTATAGATTACCAGTTACCCACTTAGCTGCTCAGCTACACCTCTTAAGGAACATTGATCATGAAGCGGAGCCAAAGAACTGTGGCGCTGCAGCTATAACTCTGAGGTCTGTTGCTTTATGGGTCCAAGTTAGTCAGCTTTATGAAATAGACTCCAGACTGTGAGAAACTGGAGTCCTGAGCCCCCGTCTGCAAGATAAACTCTGGTTACTGCAGCAAATTAACTTCATTTTGCCTGAAAGTGCAGGAAAATGGACAGTATTTGTTTTTACTTTGCTCTTATGAGTGGTCCAGTGTGTCACAGTTTGAACAATATAAAGCACCGCTGGGTTTATTTTATGAACCAAAGGTATCGACAGCTGTGGATGGAGCCGTCATTTTCTCTGGTTTATAATCTCGTTAGCATATTTCTACAATGCCTTGTGAACATTTTCACAATCCTTACAGTTCTGATTAGCAGCCTACGTCAGAAATTATATCAAAGATTCACATTGAAATTAATTTTGTTGGGCTCTAACAGAAAAAAAGGTACTGGGTAATTACATACGTAAGCCCACGGCCCTCTCGCGCCTCTAGCGACTGCAATTGGTAAAGTTTACTCTGGTTCATGTCAGTATGAATGAACATTTAAAGCGTCGGTCAAAAATTGCTTTATGAATATGGGAAAAAATGTTTACAAGTCGCTTCGGAATATTAGTCGTAGGACTGGCCCAACTATGAAAAAAAAACAGCGACTTAGTCTGATAAATACGGTACTAGATGAGTAATTTCTCACACAATATAGTGGAGATACAAATTATTGTTTTGAAACTTGATCTTCATGTTTTATAACTTTCATGACCATTCCTAAAGCAGTCATCACTTTGACTTTTTGTGCTGTCATTAAACGCTCCTTTCCTGCTTTTTGCCGACCCGTAGGAAGCCACGCCCCCTGTTCCACTTGCTGTTACGCCCACTTCACCTGTTGCTGCAGCGCTGCCCACTGCTAAACTGGATCCCAGCACAGACTTGGTACACACAGCCACACCTACACACAGATGCGTAGTCTGCATCTTGATATTTAGAGTCGATTCTATAAAAGACCTGCTCTTCAGGTCTCAATTCATTCCTGTTAGGGAGTCGGATGTGACACTTTGATACAAAATACAATCTGCAAAGGTTTTCAAGAAATACAAACGAGGTTAAATAAGGTCATCTGGACAGTTTGATTTAACCTTTTTTGTATTTATCTGCCTGGATGATTGAGCTTACAAACGTTTTTTTGTTGTTTGTTTTCAAGAAATGCACAAAAGTTTCTATTTTCTGGGAAATATTTCCATGAACGTCTGAAATTTGGAATTTTCAAACCGTTATATTATCTAGTCTTCAAATTGACCAGATCGTATATTTAGGTCTTTCTTTTTATGGATCTTACTTTATAAAATGCATAAATTGGTGGCGACTCTGTTCAACACTCGGGTTCTTCTGCACAGTACAGACTTCTGATTCTGTTGATGTGACCTCCAACCAAAGACATGAATAGAAAACCATCCTCCTATTTTGAGCTAAATGGAAAGCTGCAGAAGGGATGAGAGGAATGAATGAAAGAGGGGAGAAGGCAGAGGACAGGGTGGAGAGAAAAGGTGCAGCTTTGGAGGGGGAGGGGGGGCTTTCTGTACAGAACAGCGCTCGCCTTTTGTTGGCTTAATGAAAAGACGGAGAAGAGTTGGCGAGGAAAGGAAAGGGCTCCAGAACAAGTGACATCTCTTTCTTGTTAGATAGGGGAAGCATAAGAAAAAGAAGAATGGGAGCATGAGGAGGAGGAGCGGATATGAGGGCGGAATGAGATAAGAGGTGAGTGTCAGCTGTAACAAAGCAAGGTCACAGTCTGGGGGGTGTCTTCACTTGAAAAGGAACAAGAGAGGGATGGAGATGGGCACATGCAGCCTTTCAGATCCCCTCTTATACTAACTTTGTCTCGCACTCGAACAGGAAGAATAAAAAGCAGGGGGAGCACTTAACAGGTGGCGCATATTCAAGAGATGAAAAGAAACGAGTTTTTACTAAACAAAAATAAGGCATCAGGATGTAAAAAGCGAGGAAGGTGATGGTTCTTGGATGAGAACAGAACACATGGATCAGAAGAGGAAGTAAAAAAGGAAAATATATCAGGACTGTAGAGGACAGAGTATCAGATATATATAAAAGAGGAGATGGAAATGGATCAAAGCTAAGGCTGAAGAGTGGACAAAGTGACGAATAGGGGAAAAGATGGAGAGGATGTGACCAGGTGGAAAAAGTTGAGCTGAAAAGAACACAGCATGAAACTCTCATCCTTAAAGAACTGACTAGGAAATGGCAGAAAAGGAAAATGGAAGCAGCAGAAGAAAGAAGGCAAACAGGCAGGAAACCTGGGCTGGTTGTAGAAGAGTTAAAAAAGCAAGCTCCGAGGTTTAAGTAACAGATAATGGATTGTGGGAGGAAATAAAACCAGGCAAAGCTCAAGTAGCTCAGAGCTAAAGAAAGGAGAGGAATCTAAGATTAAAACAGGGATGAGTGGTTTGTAGGGGGAAAACTGGAGAGGAAGGAATAAAGTTAAAAACGTCTTTTTAGAAGAGTAGAAATAATATGTAAAATTAGTACCAAACAGAGAAAAGGTCTCATATGATAAATCAAGAACTTCTAATGGGACAATATGACGGGGATTAAAAAGAGGAGAAAAGAGAGGTAGTGTGTGTATGTGACTAAACATATTACAATACTGACATCTGGTGGTCATTTGTGGAACTGCAATATAAAAGAGGTAGTAAAAACTCTTAAAGCAAACTAAAATATCCAACATAAAAAAATAATGGAAGACTTTCTTGGAAAGAGACCACCTGACGCAAAGAGTGGGAATGCTGTGGAGGAAACAGAAATTACTTTCTGAAATAATCAGAATAAAATTATTTTACAGAATCCTAACAGCATTTTAAGTGTATTTTTTTAATTCAAAGGTAAATTATCACTACTTTTTGATGCTTTTGTGTATTTTGGTGTAAATTTAAATATGTATATACATATTTAAATATATTTATGTTGTAAGTATACCAGTGTGGTGTTTAATGACCCGTTATGATCTATGAATAGCTCTGGTCCAGAGCAGAAACAGGAACCCTATTAGTGTGATTGGCAGCCGTTGAACCTGGCCGTTACGGCTGCTGGTGACGACTGGAAACTGGAGCAGTGTTGTGAGACCTTGTTTGTGGAGCTGACAGGTTCTGTCCAATCTCCAGGATTCTTGCGCTTCAGCTGCGGCCCCGGTGGCACTCGAGGAGGCGTATCAGTTTGGACTGACCAGAAACAGTCACATGAGCTTCGCCTTCGATGACACCAAAGTTAGAGAGAGGTACGTTTCGTAGAAAAGTATTTATTTTACATGATTTTTTCCTCTTAATTGTTCTTCTGCTTTCTAGCACGGCAGGAAATGACCACAGTAGAAGGATCTGTAGATGTAAAGTGGTCACGTGTAGAACACGGTGAAGCCCACCAGTTGTTTTTCCTCACACTGAGAGCCACACTTAATAAAATACAGGACAACTGGTTCATAGAACATGAGTGGACTCATCACAGCCCTTGTTGGTTTGTGTCCGATGGAAAAAATAGTAACGAGTAAATAAAAAGTACAGTAATACCGTTTTAGTTTAATTCTAAGCGTATTCTAGTCATCTGAGTTGGTTTATGCACAAATATGAAAGTAATTTTTTCTCCATTTAGTATAAAGAAATCTTTTAACAAACCTAAACTAAATGTTAAGCAAATATATTCCTATTTACTTTTGTTTTTGTTTTTTTTACGTTTTCATTTTGAGATGACCTGTTCAGAAGTTGCATTTCCTCCAGTGCCCAATAGTCAGGATATACCTTCCTAATGTTCCTTGTGCCCATAATTAATTGTCCTCAGTTTGAGGTCAGCATTACAGCCATTATGATAATTAAGATTACTGCATTTATTCACTTCTGTTATTTTAACGTTGTAGCTTTAAGTTTGTAGACTGAACATCATATAAACGCCATAACTCCGATATTTGTGTGGTTACTTGTTCCACAGTTGCTTCCTTTCCACCTCTCCTTGTCTTTATTGAGATTAAAAATATATATATATTTGCATTCTATATATTGTGACATTCAGGGAAAGGAGGGACCACATTTGAAATTTGTGAGGAAAATGACTTATTAGTGGATAAGGTGCCGTTAAAATAAATAATCTAATAAGCCAGTTGCTGTCTAAAGTAAATATGATTTTCAATTAAATTCAGTTTATTTATATAGACACAACTCACAGCAGAAGTCGTCTCCTAGACCTAATATTTAATATTTAAAAGACCTGAAAATCATTTAATTCAAGACTAGACATTTCCTTCTTTTTGTTTTATTACTCGAAGCCTGACTTAATATGTCTGTCTGTCTGTCTGTCTGTCTGTCTCAGACTGATTCTGGACTTCGAGCTGAGGACAAAGGAGCAGTCTGGTCTCGTTCTGTACATGGCCAGAATCAACCACGCTGACTTTGTTTCCATACAGGTGAGCATCACCTGTTCTCAGTGAGGTTCAGATCACAGTAGTACCGTAATTGCCGGGTTACAGAACCCATCTGACTGTAAGCCACGCATACTGAATTTAAGGTAAAACATAATTCTGAACATAAGACGCAGGTGTCCACTGTTATCAGAATCTGTACCCAGCTCCTGGCATCATGCGCAGCTCTTGTTGTAGTACAAGAATCAGCCACCAGATGGCGTTTCATAGACTGCTTTAAAAATAAATCTGACACGACTCCTCCTCCTCTGAGCTCATGACAGAAGGGGAGTGGGGAGAGCCCCTCCCGGTCGTTGTCTCCGCTCCGTGTCCGGATGCGAGCTTAAAAGAGGTACCGGTATTTAAACACATATTTGCCATAAACAGAAGCATGTCACATAGAAAGAATTTTAAAACTTTTATTAAAACGTGTACCAGACTTGACTGCTTTGCGTCTCCATCTGACCATCGACTCGTTGATGCAAAGCTGACGGGCGGCAGCTCCGTTTCCTTCTTCGACAGCCAGATCGATCACTTTTAACTCGAAAGCTGCGTCATAAGACATTCTCCGTGCGTTTTCCATTATCGCTGAACACATGAACAAAGTCTGTGCATGAGGCGTAAAATACAGTAACTGAGCTGAAGAATTTAGTGCGAGTGCATTAACATTTACAGTAGCTAGTGATCAGAAGTTTCACTGGTCCACTGTGACCTGTCCAGTAATTTTATTGGTCAGATTTCTTTACCTTTGCTTACTGTAAACAGGTAGCCTCGTTAACGCACGTCTATCTTGGAGGATGGGTTCTCGAAAGTACCTCAGTGGTCATAAAGATTAGACTTCTGGTCACATGACAGAGTGGGTGGAGTTATGGGTAGGAAAATCATGAGCAAGAGGTTTGATACATGCGATTACCTGAGCCGTGTCAAATTAAGCCCGCCCCCAAGAGGGGTGGGCGCCAAGCAGCCCAGCTCTGTCAAAGGAAAATGTTATTCAGCGACAGGAAGCCTGTCAAATTAAAATATAAATTATTTAAAAAATACATAAATTAGCCACTCCTGCATGTAGACCGGGGGGCCAAAGTGTGAGTAAAGTAGCGGCTTATACACCGGCAATTATGGTTCTAGCTGCTTTGTTTCATTTGCTAAAATAAATAAATACCATCTGTGTTTGTGTGTTCACTGTGACCATCTCTGTCCTGCAGATCAAGAACGGACTGGTTTGTCTCGGTTATGATCTCGGTCATGGAAACATCTCGGACTGTGTTCCTTTATCCATTAATGACGGCAACTGGCACAAGGTACGAGCCCGTCAGCCCTTCAGTCATACTGGGCTTTTTAAACCCCGATCTGATCTTGTCCAGCTTATTTTGACTAAATGTAGCATAAACTATTTCCTGTACTCAAAGTTAGTATTCATACTCAGGATAATCCACATCCACACACAAAAACAACAAAACCTTGAGAATAAAACATTTCATACATAACAGAATTTGTTCTGGATGTAGCGTTGGGGATTTTTTAATATACAACTAAAAATCGGTGATAAAACGTGATGCACCCTTAATTACAAGATCTTTAAGAAACTAATGTTTTTTAATGGTTTTGTCTTATGAAGTAGATTCACAGCCACGTTACACATTGAAAAAACATAATAAGGCACATTTCTTATTGATAGACAACTTCTGGCTTTTCCCTCCATGACCATATAGCCTGCTTCATTTCTCCTTAGATCCGTGTGAATCGTGACAAGCAGCAAGGTTTCTTAATTGTTGATGGGCGGTACAGCAAAAAGATGAGCAGCCCAAAAAAGGTACAATATTTTCAAACTGTAATCCTTTTTTATACAAGTAAGCTTTAATATTGATACTTAATATCAGCCACTAATCCTGTTTAACTATTATTTTGTAATAATTAATGTTTGTCTTCTGTCAGGCGGACCTGTTGGATGTGGTGGGAACCCTGTATGTTGGTGGATTGCCACAGAACTACACTACCAAGAGAATCGGACCGGTAAATGAAGCCACTATTCTCAACAAGTTAAACATCAACAAATCAGTCGGTTAAAAATGTTCCAGTTTAGTACATTTTTTTGTGTTTTCTGTAGTTGTGTGGAGGGGGGGGGGGGGGGGGGGGGACTTCTGGTGGGTTTGCACAGGATGGAACATGTTTCACTGAATGTGACTAAAATATATTTCAAGAGTCTGTTAAGAAGGAAGTGGTGATTGCTCCAAAACCGCTGTAAGAAAACAATCGCTCTACAAAAAGTGGGACTATTTGATCTCGACAGTGCAGCTAACTAGCATGCAAGCTGATGTAGCGAAGTGCTTGGCTGCTGTGGACGGATCACACCAAATCAAGGGAAGGCAGCCTCCATGATGGGGTGACACAGTTTCAGACCAGAAATGCGTTTAGTTAGAAAGAGCGAACATTTTCTTTGACCGCACCCTTTGGTGCTGAAGGCTAACTATAGCATTAGCACAGCCATGTAGCACCTTCCTCACAGGGATGAAAGCAAGTATGTTCAAACTACTCTACAATCCAATTTAATTCAGTTTGTTTATATAGTGGCAAATCACAATAAAAGTTGTCTCAGGGCACTGAACAGAAACATTCACATACATAGAAAAGCCAATTAGTAAAAGTTCTCTAAGGAAGACAGCAGACATGTTGAATCTTCACTTTGTCTCTCATCCTGAGCAAGCACAAAAGGCAACAGTGGAAAGAAAAAACTCCCTTTTAACAGGAAGAAAGCTCCAGCAGAAACGGGCTCAGGACGAGCTGCTTTGACCGGCTGGTTTGAGAGGACAGGAAGTAGAAACAACGAACACAGAATGGCAGGTGCAGGTCCAGGTGTCCCCCTATTACAAGAAATACAAAAACACACGTCACGCATAGAAAAATAAATACAAATACAAAACAGGTAGAGTAAGCAGCAGAGTCAAGAAATGTGGCTTAGTTTGTCCTCCAGCAGTCTAAGCCTATAGCAGCAAATAAGCGATAGCTCAGGAAACCCAAGCCAACCCTAACTATAGGATTTATCAAAAAGGAAAGTCTTAAGTCTAATCTTAAAAGTAGATGATGTGTCAGCCTCACAGACAGAAACTGGAAGTAAGTTCCACAAGAGAGGAGCCTGATAACTGAAAGATCTTCCTCCCATTCTGTTTTTGGAAACTCTAGGAACCACAAGTAAACCTGCAGTCTGAGAACGAAGTGCTCTGATAGGAAAATGTGGAAAAATGCAAATACCCAGTACCCATCGCAGTCTACAAATCACCATGTCCAATCTCCAGACCCATAAAAATGAAGACATAGACCTTAGCCCATAACCACTGATGGCCGATCTTCAGGGCATTAGAAACTCTGGATTTCCTTTGGAACAAGAAACCACCCAGTCCGGGCCATCAAGTCTTAGGCTCAAATCTGTGGGTGGAATGGCGCTAGCTAACCTCTTGTACTACTTCTGGGCAGCTAATCTCAGAAATCTGAATTATTGGGTTTAGAATGAGAACAATGAATCCTTCCATTGAAGGTGGTGACATTAACTGCACAGATTGTAGATCACTCTGAACAGACTGCACTGTGGTTGGTGTGTGTATATCTGCTTATATGTAATGTCTTACTTTTCTCTTATCTTTCATGAGTTTGTTGTTGGGGTTAAAATGAGAAGGCTATGGGAAAAAAGCAACTTTGTTGTGGTTCTGATGTTTAGAGTATTAAACTAAAGTGGTTATCAGTATGATTTATAATCAGATTTACTCACAAAATAGAGGTTTGTGAAAGTTAACTAAATTTTGTTTTTCCTTTCCCAGATTCTCTACAGTATCAATGGATGCATGCGTAACTTCAAGATGGCTGGAAGTCCTGTGAGCGTCAAGTCTGCTTCCGCAGGTATGGATCCCTGCATGTCATGGGATTTACTGGTCACCATAGTTACCGTATTTTTCGCAGCACAAGTCACATCAGTGCAAAAATGTCTAATAAAGTGGGGGAAAAAAACATAATTAAAGTCACTTTGCCGTATAAGTTGTAATGATTGCGTCACCGCAGACCACCTGGAAACGTGGGCCGGTGTGCCAAAAATCGATTGGTTGCCAAAATTGCGGGAGCGTGCACGGGAGGACTTTAACAAGAATTTAACAAGATTAACACTTAAAAACAATTGTTTGCGCAACATTATAGTAAAGGTGTGTCTTAGTTGAACTTTTCCTTAATAAATGCACTTTAATGATCAAATCAGCTGCATTTCTCCTGGGCGGCGCGGTGAAATGAAGCTGGTTTGACGTTTGCTCCAGGAGTTCTGGAGCGAGACGAATGTGGCTTGGTATGGCAAGCCAAGTGTCTCATTAATAGCCACTTTTACCTATTAATGCCACACTTGCCATATGGCTCGAGGGCCCTCTAGCAGCTGCATATGGTAATGTTAAACATTTTTCATGTCAGAATAAATGAAATCGTCAGATCTCGGCCAAAAGTTGGGTTATAAATTTGGGGAAAAACATATTAGTTGCTTCGGTGTATAAGTTGCAGGACTTGTACATTTATGCAAAAGGTACAACTTATATGGCGAAAAATACGGTACGCAAATATACTCATCTGAGTTTAATCCTACTGCCTGTCTCAGGTCGTTCTGAGCTGGAGGACTTCAAACTGAGCATGGCCACGCCCACTTCCAGTCACATGGTTGGGAGATGTTTCGTTGCGACTGAAGCGGGAACATATTTCGATGGCACTGGGTATTTGGAAGCAGGTGAGCTGCCACACATTTTAACCAGCTGTTAGTTGTTACTGAGCAGCTGTGCTGATAAAACGTTTCCCGTCTTTGTCCAGTTGCCTCCTACAGGGTGGGCTTGGACGTGTCGATAGCGTTGGAGTTTCGCACCAGTAGAACTAACGGCGTGCTCCTGACTGTCAGTAGCCAGGCCAATGACGGACTGGGTCTGGAGATTGTCCAGGGCAAGGTACTCCATTTCTTTCAACAGTTTGCTAAATGCACTCACTAATTTATCAGATTTAGGCTCAAACTGTAAAATATGTTTTAATTAAACATTTTAATTGGTAAAATGTACATTAGAAATCATTTATTAGCTGTTGGTTACAGGCATTTAATCTAAAAGGAACTTTTGAAGGAGGGTTGTGTGGAATGGCAAAACACGAGGAGCATCCATTCCTCATCGCTTTCCATTCTTAGTTTAACAGATTAACTCAAATGAGATTAGGATGTTTTTACATGTAATCTGGCTCATGTGAATTTGATGATTTTACACCTTCATATGTGTGTGATTTCATAGAGACAGCTATAGTTGGCAATGAAAATTCTGGTGGGGGGGGGTCATGTTCTGTTAATTTATTAGGTTTTTTTTTTTTAGGCCTTCTCAAAAATGCCAATTTGTGGAGATGATAGTTAATTAGCAAAGGGTCTATTTAAGAGGAAGCTTCTGTCATTTAAAATGAAGCAAACTTTCATAATTTTTGCCCCCCCCCGCCCCCCAGTTAATTAGTGGCTGCACAAAAATACCTTAATCAGCAGATTGCATGTGGTTTATAGATCTTCTTGAAAATAAACTTTTGTTTTTCCTCGTTCATAACCAATTTTACCATCTTGGCTGCATTTGCTCTTGGAAAAAATGAGTCTTCCTCCGAGCAGCTCGACTCCACCAAGAGAATTTCTCCAAAATGTTCCTTCTCCTTCCTCTAGCTGCTGTTCCACGTTGACAATGGAGCCGGTCGTATCACGGCAGAGCATGTGCCTGATGGAGAAGGCTTCTGTGATGGACGGTGGCATTCAGTCACTGCCAGCAAGCTTCGCCACAAGCTAGAGCTGGTGGTTGATGGGAAGCAGAGCAAAGCCCAGTCTCCCAATCCACGCTCCAACACCTGCAACACCAATGACCCCATCTACGTTGGTGGATTTCCAGGTATGACAGCTATAATATTCTAAATAAAATGAATCGCCAAACTGAATACTTGAACTTTACTGTATTTTCTGGCATACAAGTCTCATCATGGAGAGGAAAAAGAACAAGTTACTTTGACGTATAAGTTGCAGGACTGACAAATCTCTGCAAAAAACTGACTTATACGCCATAAAATACTGTACTTTGGGTTAAATAATTTAGGAGATACTTGTGTCAGTGTGCTAAACATTTTTTTTTTTTCAGTTGGCGTTCGACAGGCAGCTGTTTCCACCAGCAGGTCCTTTAGAGGCTGTATGAAGAACCTGAAGATCACGAAGGCCTCCAAGACCTTGGATGTGCAATTCAACAAGGCCCTGAAGATTAAAGGAGTGCAGCCTCTCTCCTGTCCAGCTGGACTTGCTGAACACTACTAAAAAAAAGTTTGTTTTTAAATAAAGATTGAAGCTGTGCTGTTCTAAACCATGCTCCTTTTATCAAATCCATTTTCAGTAGTTTATTCTCAGGGCCCACCGTCCTACTTTATTTAAATCAGGAGAACTGAACCTGGAAGCGTCTTGTTGCATCAAAATCTGCTTTTCAAAGGTTTGATGAAGAAACTGATGTCTCCGCTGTCATAACTCTGAATGGCTTAATGTAGGAAAAGTTCTGTCCAGGTGAGATCGATGTCATCCAAAAGTTTCACAGCAGGTTTCTGAAACTGTTTCGACTAGAGTCGTTTTAAGACAAGAATCCACTTCGGTCTGGTTCAGAGAGTCATCTAAGATGATGTTTCCATCAAACTCCACTTCAGAAGATTTTAATTTGTTTTAAACTTATAAAAACATATTTTAAGGCCTTCAATCGTAGGACATAAATTAATTATTTGCCGTTCTGGGTTTTGTGGTCTCCAAGCATTACGTCTTATCAGTATTTGTTCTAAAACACAAGTATAGAAAACACTTTGATTTCAAATGTTTACGCAGTTGAAGTGCAAAAAATAACTATTTACCTGTAAGGCTAAAAATCCTAAATCTGCTTATTGCGTAAGGTTTGGTTAATAAATCTAACGGCTTCAAAATCAGGTCCTGTTGATTTATTTTTTCTTTCTCAAATGTTAGAAACCTGCTCTGTTTGTAGTTTGAGTTTTTTCTCTCTTTTGGGGGGTTAAGTATCAATATATGTTCAATCACTGCAGAAGAGAGCAGCCAAAACAAAATGGTGTCCGTTTAGAAAAGCTCCTAAGATTTGAGGTTTGACGCGTTTTAAATAACCGACGCCTTCTGCTACTCAGAACTCAGACAGTTTTGATCCTGTACACTGGTATGGGTGGACCGCTCTCTTTGGGTCGAGGGTGAGGTTCTGCCTCAAGTGGAGTTCAAGTATCTCTGGGTTTTGTTCACGAGTGAGGGAAGAATGGAGCGTGAGATCGACAGACGTTTGGTGCAGTGTTGTGGAGTCTGCCGGTCCGTTGTGGTGAAGAGCTGAGCTGCGAGTCAAAGCTCTCCGTTTACCAGTCGGTCTACGTTCCTACCTTCACCTGTGGTCACGAGCTCTGGGTTGTGACAAAGAATGAGATCGTGGATACAGGCAGTGGAAATGAGTTTCCTCCGCAGTAGCTGGACTCTCCTTTAGAGACGGGGTGAGAAGTTCAGTTATCAGGGGAGACTCGGGAGTAGAACCGCTGCTCCTCCACATCGAGAGGAGACAGTTGAACTGGTTCGGTGATCTGGTAAGAATGGCACCTCCCTAGAGAGTTGCTTCGGGCATGTCCGACTGGGAGGAGACCCCCAGGGAAGACAGGACACGCTGGAGAGACTAGGTCTCTCAGTTGGTCTGGGAACACCTTGAAGAGGTGTCTGGACCTCCCTGTTCAAGCTGCTGACCCCACGAGACCCGACTTCAGAGCAAGCGGAAGATGATAAACTGAAAATTATCTGACTGCAGGCTACATAAATATTAAAAACTGATCTAATTTAACTGTCTGCTTAATCCAGTCTGGAGTTGCACCAAACTTTGATCTTATTTGAAACCCTTCTCATCTATTGGACGCAGCGTACGGGCGGATGGTTAAATCTGCAGTTTGGACCTCACCTGTGGCTCTCCAGGGTGTTCACTTCACGCTGCCTTTGTCCAAAGTGTACGCCACATTTTTACCCAGTGATTGTTGGAAATGGACCCGGCTGCACCTTAAGATAAAACACATGAATCTGAAATACCCCTCGACTATATAAACTGATAATTCTGGAACATTTTTTATCTAAACTGAGGCGTTGAATCAAGTTGCACTAGAGACAACTTTCATGTCATAACATTTGAAGCTGTTGAGACTTGAAGATTTTAAAAGAAAGATAAGAATAAAATGCTGAAACACACATACCAACTGCAAACTGGTGTCAAAACTTTAGATACTGGAGGGTCAAATTTAAATTGTATCAGTAGCTGTGCAATAATCAATGGTTGTTTCCCTGCACCTGTGATCCACGGCCACTAGAGGGCAGTATTCACCTGCTACAGCAGAACTGAGTTGCATGAAACCATCTTTGTAGTTTAAAAGCCGGCACTCACCCAGGACCTCTGGAGTCATGTTCTGCAGTCCTGGAAGAATTAAAACAGCCATGAAGAAATAATAATTGTCCTCCGTTGTGCATTATTGTTTTATTATCATGGTCCTCTTTACATAAGCATGAAACGATGGTGAGACAGCAGCTCACAAATCAACGCTGCTGCCTGAAGTGGAATGTTTATAAGACGGGATGAAACCTAGTGCTCCTTCATTCATCAGTTTACAGTAACACAGCTGCTGGTGTGAAATGGGTTTAATCTCCTGTAATCTGAAATGATTTAACCATCAAATTATCTCTGATGAATCTGTGAATGAGACAATATCTAGTTTTAGTGCAACAGTTTGATGAGGAAAGTTTGGATCGCCAAGGTTGTAAGTGTATTTGGATTATTAATTGGCTCCCAGCAGGTCAGTTAAAGCAAATTTAATGTTTTATCAGGAGCCATGTGTTTCTAAGAGCTACTCAGTTAGTGAACATTTTAAGAAGTGGTCAACAGGAGCGGCGCATGTCAGAGTAACGTACTTGCCACCGTTTAAGTCACATCAGTCCAAATATGTCTAATAAAGTGGAAAAAAAAAAATGTGTCGCCGTATTTGTCGCGTCCATTACGCGTCACCGCTGACCACCTGGAAACGTGGGTCGTGGTTGTGCCAAAGATCGATTGGCTGCCAAATGGCGGCTGCGCGAGCGTGCATGGGAGGACTTTAACAAGATTAACACTTAAAAACAATTATTTGTTTGCTCGAAATTATATCAAAGGTGTGTCTCGGTTTAACTTTTTCTTAATAAATGAACTTTAAAGGTCAAATCAGCTGAATTTCTCCTGGGCAGCGCGGTGACATGCAGCTGATTTGACGTTTGCTCCAGGAGTTCTGGAGCGAGACGAAGGTGTCTCTATGGCAAGCCAAGTGTCTCATTAATAGCCACTTTTACCTATTAATGACACACTTGGCTTGCCATATTGCTCGAGAGCCATCTAGTGGCTGGAAATGGTAGTGCTCAATATTTTCCATGTCAGAATGAATGAAATCGTCAGATCGCAGCCAAAAAAATTGGATTATAAATATGGGTTGAAAAAACAAACGTGTTGCTTCGCTGTTTAAGTCGCAGGGCATGATAATTTATGCAAAAAACTGCGACTTATACAGTGAAAATTATAGTACTCGTTGATTTCTGAGACCAATTTTCTCCTCACCTCTGGGTTTTAGTGACAAACAATATTTTACTGCTGGAAAATTTGCATCACTACAATAATCATGTTCATGAATCTGCTTTAGACTGTTGAACTTTTTAAAATTATTCCCAACCTGACCTTTCCAAGCCCTTTATGGTACTGCACATCCAAGCTTCAGCCTGAAATCACGACCTGCATCAGGGTCGGTCACAATGTGCAAGTTGTTACAATGCACAGCAAAATGAGCCTTTCAATCTAAATTATATTAAATATGTATCATAAAATATTTACTGAAAGCAAACCAAATGAAGAGAAGTGTTGCTTCTGATGTGGCAAAATCCACGCACTTCATCCCCCGACCAGATCTGCACTCTGCTGGACACAATCGGTGACACTGGAGGTCCCAGGGCACGACGAAGCTTCTGTGTGTAAAAACTACAACACAACCATTGGTTCAGATGTGTAAACCATACCAGCTAAAGAAGTAGAAGCTTTCTGAAGACATGTCTCCAGAGAGGATGCTAACAACAAGAAGCTGCTTCTTAAGGACCGTTTGGTGGACATGGAAAGAAATGAGGTCTGAGCATTGAGGCTAACAAGAAATGCTAAAGCACAGTCATCCCATACCTCATCTCTCCGAGCTACTTCAACCACACGTTCCTTCTCGGACGCTGAGATCGTCCGATCAGCTGCTTTTGGTTGTATGAAAAACCAGACTGAAGCTCAGAGGAGATCGGACTTTTTCAGTCGTGGGCCCTAAACTCGAACAATCTGCCTCCCAACATTAGACGGACCGCTTCACTTCCTGTTTCTAAATCTCTCCTGAAAACACACCCGTCACTGGGTCATTTGATTAAGCATTTTATTGTTCTGTGTTTCTAAGTTTTTCTTTTGATGCTTTTAATTAATTTTCATTGTTTTTTTAGTTTTTTTTCCCATTAAATTACTCCCATTGATTTTTATTGTTAAGCACTTTGGTAACAGCTAGGCCTGTCGCAATAAACAATAAATCGCATGATAAATGAAAATTATCGGCCTCGTTCTCATTTATCGGCTTTATTGTTTCTTCGTGTCTCTCTCTTTCTACTGAAGACACTGGATGACAAAAGGCTCAACTCCGGTGTTCTTCACTGACACTTTCCTTTCTCTTTTCTCTACAAAATCTGTTTAAATTGTCCCAAATCATGTTTTTTTTATATCATTAAAAGCAGCTAAGCTATGAGCTAAGCTAAAAGGCCGATCTCAGGGGAAAAAAACCTCCGTCTTGTCAAAGCTCCAAAGTGCCACCCTCCCATTTTTTTTTAGAGACACGCTGCCATCCGGTGGTCGAAAAAAGGTACTACATGCCAAACAAATTAAGATAATATAGAAAACATTTCAAACAATATTATCGTTTATCGCAATAATTTCTGAGACAATTAATCATCCAGCAAAATATGTTATCGTGACAGGCCTAGCAGCTGCTGTTTTAAATGTGCTTTACAAATAAAGTTGACTTCACAGACGCGTGGCTCAACACAGGAGAGTCTTTAGGACCAGACTCAGTTGTGCAACATTTTGTGTTGACAAATAAATAGTTCATATTTGGGACAGAGAAGACTGAAAGGGGGTAAAGGAAGCCATATATACCAAACACCCTACAAAGACCCGAACGACACTCTGCTGTGAGTTTAGCTGCATAAATGCAACATGTAGTTTAGCTTGGAACGCCCCACCCACCAGCTTTAACCAAGAACGCTCCAGGAAAAGGAAGTGAAACGTCTTCAACTTCAGAATAAAAGTTTAGTTTTTAAAACATTTGTTTAGATTTGCAAAAGGTTCATCAGCCCCGCCGTTTAGTTTGTACTTTTTGCACTCGGATGTGCAAAGAAACAAAATTCATGTATAACACGGTTGATCCTTAGGTTAAATAACTAAAATGATGATGCACCACCATCATCATCATCATCATGATCATCAGGTCAGCTGCTGATTACTGTAAACCTCTCAACCTCCGTTCTCCTTTTTCATCCCAGTGAAGTGAAATAAAACAGCTACAGCATTAACCTAAGTCTCATTTTGACATCAGTCAAGGCATTCCAGCATTCCATGTTTATATTAACTACAAAATGAAGCGTTAACCTCTTCAGCTACCATATTAACACAAGTTTGGAGAAATCAAGCTGTGTGGCCCCAGTCAGGTCAGGTTTCTGAAAGAAAACCTCCAAAGAAGAGTCGGAGTCATCGACTAAACCGTAACAGCACTGTCCTGGTGTCAAGTCTCCTGACTTATTGCATGCTGTCGGTCTTCAACTCATCTGAGGTGAGATCCAGGTATAAATGTTCCAGTCTGGCAGTCTGAGCTCGTTTCATGTCCTCCTCCACCCCCAAACAAAGGGTCCTTGTCCAGCTGCTACCCATCTGCAGGCATCTCATCAGGGTTTGAGTCGTCCTGCTGGAGACCCAGAGCTTGTCAAGATGACTGCATGAGGCCCGTGAGTCGCTTGCCTGTCAGTGACTTGCCCTGGAGCAAAAAAAAAAAAAAAAAAGATGAGGACAGTCTTTAAGATGAAAAATGCAAAACCAAAATTCCAATAAAGCCCAATACATTCAGCTTAAAGGTGCAATAATTGAATAAACTGAGAAACATCAATTTGAAAACCTATAAATATTATTGTGTCATTGTGTTAACCCTAACCGAACTTTTGTGAATGTCATTATAGCCACATTTACTTATTACATGATACAATGGCATGCCTTACTGCTACTACTACTCTGCTGCCATCTAATGGCTGAAAGTGGTACTGCTTTGTTTTTTCCCCAGTCTGTATGAATGAGAGCGGTCGTATTTCAGCCAAAAATTGGTTTATAAATATGAGAAAAAATCCATAAATACGTTTCTGCGGTCTATTAGTCACAGGGCATGCAAATTATGCAAAAAAAAGAAAAAGAAAAACGCAACTTATTGGCTGAAAAATACGGTAAATTGAAAATATAAAAAGAAGAAAATTATATTAAAAAACAGCTTCAGCTTGTGCTCCTTTTAACTTCTTTCTGATAATTTCAGCTTGTTATGCTCCTTTCAGCTTATTTCTGCAAGTTGTAGCTTTTTCTGCTAATTTCAGCTACTATATTTAGCTGTTTTTGTGCTAATTTTATCCTTTTCGGCTAATTCCACATTTTTTGTTTCAATTTTTTCCAGCCTAATTCAGCACAAATATACTCTCCACTTCTTTGGTAATTTAATCTTTCTGCCTTTTTAGCTACGTTTTAGCTGTTTGATACTAATTTCAGCCTTTTTCAGACAATTTCCACTTTTTTGTGCTAATTTCTGCTTCTTCAAGCCTAATTGTGCAAATGTGTTTGTTTTGCTTTTTTTCTGCTAATTTAAGCTTGGTTAATATTTTCCACTACTTTGTTACTTTGTTTTTAGCTCATTTCAGCTGTTTTCAGATAAATTAATGTTTTTTGTGGTAATTTCTGATACTTTCAGCCTAATTAACTTCTTTCAGCTAATTTCAGCTTGTTATGCTACTTTCAGCTTTTTTTTGCTAGTTTCAGCTTTTTCTGCCATTTCAGCTGCTATTTATCGGTTTTATGTTAATTTTAGCCTTTTCAGTTAATTCCACTTTTAGCACGTTTTATCTCATTTTACTTCCTTCTGGTAGCTTAAGATTCCTTCTGCTTTTTCAGCTACCTTTCAGCAATTTTTTTTTTTCTAAATTCAGCCTTTTTTTAGCTAATTTTCTCATTCTTGTGCAAATGTCTACTTATTTAAATTTAACTCAGCAAATATGAGTTCTTTCTGCGTTCTTCTGCTAATTTAGGCTTGCTCTTCCGTTTCAGCATGTTTTATTTGAGCTAATTTCAGCTGTTTTTCAGCAAGTTCTTCTGCAGTAAGCGACAGCCGATCCTCTTAATCAGAACGTCACACTGACCCTCTATGTTGCATCTTCATTATTCCTAAGAGGAATTATTTCTTCACAGTCACGAATTTAGACAAATCAACGTTCTGAGCAACTTTTAGCTTTCAGTCAACTAATTACTGAAGAAATTCTTAAACCACTAAAATCACTTGGGGAAAAAAATTCCAGAGCCATCAGTAAGTCCACTTAAAAAACTTTTACAAAAACTAATTGAATGTGCTGCAAACTTTTTTTTTTAAAGTGTAAAATATATTGAATTTGTGATATTTTAATAGAGTGGTTGTAATATTCAAACCTGTAAAAAAATTACAGCCTGCCTACTGTACAAAAAAAGGGGGAAGTCACATTTACATATTTGCTGAAGGCGCCCGTGGTGATGTGCATTCAAGTGGCTGGAAAGATGTTTTATGAGAAGCAGCGGGACACTCACCACGCTGCGGGTGAACTTCTCCAGGGAGGTGCGGCGTCCCTGCTCCGTTTCAGGCTGCACGTTCAGACAAATTGAAAAAAGAAAGGGGAAGAGTTCAGCTCCCTTTAGCGTTTCGAGCTGCTTAGATATATGCCGTCTTTCTACAGATGCAGCGTTGCATTTTATCATTTCCTCCAAAACAGATGCGATGAGCTGTCGAAGGTGAAACCTGCTCCTCTGTAGACATCTCATTAATGCACGTATATAAAGCAACACTTCGGCTGCTGAACTGCCTGCTGGGTGAATTTATGACAAACGTACAGAAAACAAACAACTGGTGCACAGATGACAGAAACACTCACTTTCTTCTTGGCCATTAGCAGGTCCTGGTACACGTTGGAGCGCAGGAAACGAGGATAGCTGTCGCTTTTCATCAGCTTGTATATGTGATCCTGAACAGTTTGAAAAATAGAAATATAAAGAATGTAACCATGTATGTAAAGATTGCACAAAAACCAACTTAGATTATATCCACTCTATTTTCATGGGTCGTAGTTCACTATTTTAGTTATTTTGCCTAAACTTCATGGTGAATTGTACAGAGTGAGTGGATCACTTGAGAGGAGAGTGTTTGATTAAATGCACACGCTCGTCACATTGTTTGACAGTTTCCTCGCTACGCGTCTTGTTTTCCTTCCTACCTGTGCGTCCTCATAGCTGTATCGTCCGGGGTCCTTCAGGTTTTGGCTGGTCCGTTCGTAGCTGTGCGAGTCCAGGTTGATGGTGCTGAGTGCTCCTTCTGCCAGGAACTCTGCCCAGATGTCCTCCACCCTGTGTGCCACTTCGTGCTGGGGCACCCGCTTCAGATCCTGCACCTCGAGCCAGAACCTGCAACATGAGCAGATACAGAAGACACAATAATTCAACCTAAAGAAGCCGTTCTGGGCTTGTTTTTAGGTTTTATGCTTTCTTAACCTTTTTTTTTTTTAACCCCTCCTCAAGTATTTTAGAAATCACTAGAGATGCACAATATTATCGGCATGGTATTTGTATCGGCCGATATCAGCGATAAAGTTAAATATCGGACATCGGCCATTCTGAGATTTTGCTTTTGGAAACTTTAATTCCTCTTTTTCTGGATGTAAGTCACATTTTTTGGATGATTGTTTCCTCTGGTATCAGATGCTGTGGAGCTGGAAGGATTTTTACTGAAACTTTTTTAGTTTTGGACATTTGTTATGATGCGTAACCATGGCAACAAGGCAGTTTTCTACAACCAACAGCAGCTGAATAACATCTCAAAAGCTCAAATAATATCTCAGCTACAGCCCCAAATCTCAAATGAGTTGAAAAGGATGTTCTTTGGATGCATTCTCATCTACCTGCCAGCTGTGCCTGAGTGCCTGACCACTGAGATCCTGGAACTAGCAGGAAACACGGCTCATGACAGCGGAAGGACTGGATAGTCCCTCGGCACCTACAGTTGGCTGTCCGCAGCGACGAGGAGCTCGGCAGACTGCTGGGAGGAGTGGCCATCGCTCTGGGTGGAGTTCTGCCCAGCATTCAGGCGGTCCTACAGCCCGGGGGAACCGAGAGGCCAGCAGAGTCTGGGTGGACGGATCGGACGGCATCTGCAGCCAGTTTCTTAGGATCCACTGTGGGATGGACCTTTACAAGAGATCCTTCCCGTCTACAGCCATCAGTATCTATAACAACTCTTAATGAAATGAGGATAACGAGTTACAACTAATAATTTTCCTTTGGGATTAATAAAGTATTTTTTTAATTGAATTCCATCAAAATAATCCACTGATATAGATATACACATATTATTTCTTTCTATATTTATATAGGGTTGCATCATTGTTAACCCCCTTTCTGGCATCTGCATTTGGTAGCAGGCCAAATGGACAAAGACCATGCAGAATAATGTAGTATTTTGATTCCACAGCAGATAAAGCTGTGTAGTCTCTGTAAGTAGATCTAGGGGGAAAATATCGGTATCGGTATCGGTTATTGGCCAAATAAGTTTTAACGTATTGGATATCGGTCAAAAATCCAATATCGTGCATCCCTAGAAATCACCAACTTTCCTCCGTCCACACGCAGCCCTGCTGGTGCAAATTAACTTAGGTTTGATGCATTCACACACTGAAGGAGGAAAAACTAAATATCTGAGCCTAAAATCTGCTGATTCTGGTCCTGCTGAGCAGTTGGTGCATCTCTAATTAGAATCACGTGAGCATGAAAGCCAGAATATATGCAAATACATTGGAAACCATCCAAACGTCATTAAGAATGGATTGTAATGAAAACAGACCTGTCGGATGACAACTCGTGATATTAGTTTCTGTCTGTATTGATCTGCAGACTGCACACCTCGGGGTCTGATTTTCTTACTCCATGTTTCTGTGGAAACTCTCCAAAAAAAATTCCCTCATAAAAGCAAACACAATTAAAGGTCTAGAGATCGGAGTGAGGAGTCTGGAGGGGCACGCAGTGGATGAACAGTGATGCATCTTGCTTTGTGTGCATTTCTGTGGGTTTTCTCTGCCTCAGAGGTTCCGATGGAGGAGTTCATCTCTAGCCTGCCACCCCCGAACAGTTCTCTCTAATTCACACAGAAACATCCGCTGCTCGCTGCATGTGCATGCAAACTATTTATGTTTAAACTGAATAGTCAAAATGTGAATTTTTTTTTTTTTTTGAAAATCAAAAACGTGGATCTAAATTTAACCCGTCGTCAGAGAAGACAAACTTCCAAGAAAAAAAAATCAGATGGTTGACAAACGGTAGATGAGTTGTGAGTTTGCTGCAGTTGGATGAGTCATCTCCGTCATTATCCCTCTACACTTTGAGTTTTCTTTGTGTTTTAAGGTTTCTAGGTAACTGGAAACTTGCACAAATTCACCTAATTTCCTTCAGTGGGTTAAAATTGTAGGTTGGAGCCAGAATGATGTCAAAAAAAAAAAGTGGTTATATTGAGAGTAGTGGAAGTTTTGAAAGTTTCCCATACGAACCTTATATCAGCTGCAGTTTTATAATGTTGAAAAAATTTAATTTGTCCTCAATTATTCTAGGGATGCACCAATCCACTTTTTTCCACTTCCGATCCGATACCGATCCGATACATATAAACAGTGCTGAATTATCATCATCATCATTGATTTATATGAGGCTGTAATAATCTCCTCTCAAGTACAACTTGTACAAATCTATGCATGTCCAAAAAGGCAACTTGAGGTAAGTTTTATTAATGTTGGATAAGTTTTAAAGTTAGAATTAAATTCTGCTAACACAAAACATGTTCGTTTTTATTCCTAGATCAGAACGGTGCAGCTCTATTCCCAGTCCTGGTCCTATACCACACCCAAAAACACTGATGGTTTTACTGTGTGACCCCTCACCCTTTAACTTCAGAAGTTTCTGCTTCAAACCTTTTAATTAAACTAAAATGTTTTTGATGGTGGTTCTGCAAAAGTCCTGCAAGGACCCGTTCAGACGTGACCGAAACGACAAATCAAAGCAAAACAAAGTCGCCGATTTGCTTCGTTTTTATGTTTCACTTCCCTGATCTTTTGGATGTTTGTAAATCAGCATGTTTAAATATAAAATAATTATTTTACCCATTTGAGGGCGGCTGTGGCTGAGTGGTTAGCGCAGTCGTCCTCCAATGCAAGAGTTGGGGGTTCGATTCCACCAGCAGTCACATGTTGAAGTGTCCTTGGGCAAGGCACTGAACCCCTCATTGCCTCCAATGTGTCCCATCAGTGTATGCATGTGATAAAGAACTGATTATAGATCTAGTAGAGTGCAGTATGGATGGGTAAATGAGGACACATTGTAGTATAAAGCGCTTTGAGTGTCTCGATAAGATAGAAAGGTGCTATACAAGTACAGTCCAGTTACATTTAAACTGGTTTTTTTGACTGATCTAATTTTAGTTTAGCGGTTGTCCTTGTTTTCGTTATAAATTAAGAGGAATTTTCTTTTAATTTTATACTTTGACCAACCCCGTACAAAGCTCGGTTAGGTTCTTCTCTAGTCTGTGGAATCACTGGCGACTTAATTTATATGGCAATGGATGAACATTCTATTTTTATTGTCTTGATGGTATTATCTTTTTTCTATTATTATTTTACTATGGACCATGTGTGTCTGAAATAAAAGTTTTGATTGAATGATTGATTGAAGTTTAGGATTTATAACATTTTACTCATCATGTGTTTTCCTGAGGTTTTTTTTTTCCAGTTACCGTAATTTCCAGACTACAGAGCGCACCTGACTATAAGCCATGCACACTAAATAAAAAATAATAATAATTTTGTACATTTAAAAGTCGTGCTTGTGAATAAGCCACACGTTGCAACATGAGGCAACATGCTACTGAGAGAGATGTGCAGCTCTTGTAGATGAAGAATCAACCAGCAGGTGGTGTTTTATAGACTTACTGTTCAACACACAGACTGAATGAACCCCACAGGTCTTCATGACAACTACCTCCCCTCACTCACGGTTACTCTACTGAATGACCTAACACAAACTAGGCTAAGAAGAACAGACTAATCACTAAAAGAACAATGCTAAACGGCTAACTGAAATGAATAACGGTGACAGTAACACGGATGGTTAAAATAAATAAATACAGTAGCCTACCAGGAAGTCATTGATCGCCATCTTCAAGCTGTCCTTCTGCTCCGCGGAGCAAAAGTTGCTCTGTGAGCATGTGAGACTCACATGCTCTGCTCACGCAGGGGGATCCCCCTCCTGCCCATTCTCTCCTCCCCTCCCAGTTTCATTGGTTCAACTGTGACCTGTTCGGTAATTTAATTGGTCAGATTTTTTTTTTTTTACCTTTACTTATACAGGTAGTCTCGTTGAGTCACGAGGACCCGCCCCCCAACAGAGACGTGTATTGGGCAGCTATGTGAGCGCCGGGGTGTGATGAAGCTAAATGTTTTTGACGGCAGGAAGCTCGTTAGCACGTCAAAAAAATAATAATCCATAAATTAACCACAGGGTTCAAAGTCTGTGAAAAAAGTAGCGGCTTATACACCAGAAAGTACGGTATTTACATTGTAGTAGTAATTTAACTTAGTTATGATTTTGATCCTCACTGCAAACTCTGAACGCAAACAAAGAGATTATCCTGAGCTATATCGAATTGAAACCCTTTTCTCCATTAGCTTTTCTGGTATATTGATACATTTGAAAAATGTAAACAAAGCACTTTTATTCATAGTATGAATTTTGTTTCTTACGTTTTTCTCATGCACCAGTCTTCATAACATCACAATAAACCAAACAATGTTGAATGAATTCTCCGCATCTTATTTTTAACACGGGAACACAAAGAAACCGACAATCTGGGGTGTGTTCGCTTCATAGTCACTTCTTTTCAAACACTAAACAAAAGCTTTAAACTGCTGCTTCCTTTGTGCCTACCTCAGGTTTTCAGAGCTGAACTCCGACTCCAGAAACTTGAGGAAGAGATCCTGTCCTGCCGGGTCCTTCAGGGCCTCCTCCAGAGAAAACCCCCACTTCTTCACCCTCTGCTGACTGGGCTCCTTACTGGAAAGAAGGGAAGCAGTTTAAAGGTTTCCCTGAAACTACTGGAGGGAAGATGAAATGGAAAAAGCCTCACAGTAAAAAGAGTCACTGGACTGAGGCAGGGGAATGTCCGATACCCAGATTCATCTCTGAGGCATCAAAAGGCCGATAAGCTGCGTTTTATGACAATGTTCATCTACGATCACATCATTTAGATTTCTACAGAGGATAATATTCATTTCTTGCAACTAATCACTTCAGATGGACCATTAAGCTTCATTAGGCACAATGATTATGTGTCGGCTCGAATTAATTTCTGCATCACCGGACCAGGAGTTCAGAGCAGAGTGCAACTTGACAGGAGCCAGAGTTTCCATCTTTAATTCTGTATATTTTTATTGTTATTTTTAATCAGAACCTCAGATTAACAACATCGCGTGGCAGTGCAGACGTCTATAACTGAGCAACAGATGGCTTTTATTGATTTTGATAAATGTGTGATCTGTCGAGGTTCTTTACAATATTATTCTCTGCAATGAAAAAAAAAACGTCTAACGAAAGTGCTTTAAAATCCTTTACAGAACTTGCACTTTATTCTGATGTGATTCAATGAAAAGACAAAATAATGATCAGATTTGTTGAGCAAGTTGGTTAAAATCATGCAGTTAAGCTCAACATATTGCAAACATCATCGAAGCTGTAAAACTTGAGTTCTACAGCTCCTCCAAAAATACAGTTTATATTTACAAAGACCAAAACAAACCCACAAAAGTTAATGATTAGGAGTAAATATGTGCATTTCTTCATAATAAATACAGAAAAATATTGTTTCAAGGAACATGAGTGAGTTAAATATACTTTTTTGTAATCAGTCAGATTAACTTGAACACTAGTTTTCTAGTTTAATTTCTCTGATCTTTAAAAATGTATCAAATTGACTGAGTTAGACATTTTTCTGTTAGCTAAATTAGTCAGTGATTTGTGGCAGCTGTGTTGAACTGAATTAGTTTTAAAAGGTAATCAGTTGTAGATGTACCTTCAATCATTGATTTCTCCTTCATTAAAAACTGTTCAGATATTTTGCTAATACAGTAGTCCCTCAATACTTTATGGTTCGTTTCTCGCGGACTTGCTCTATTGCGGTTTTTCAAAATAAGAGTGGACACGGCACACAATTGGCTGATTGATGGATGAGCTGCTCGATCTGCATGGAATTTTTATTTAAAATAAAATTATGTTAAATTATTTAGTGCCTGTGCGCAGCCCAAGCTGCAGAAGAAGCTTCCTCCTGCAGCTGATCAACTGATCTCCGCTCTGCAGAGGAGAAGGGGGCGTGGCCAAGAGGTGGCAGGGAGCTGAAATAATGACATGCTGTGCTCTTTTAGAGCGTTTAGAGTTTAAAAACATTGTTTAGAATATTGCAAGAGTGTGGGATGGGTTTAAAACACACACACACATATATACATATATATACATACATATATACATATATATATACATATATACATATATACATACATATATACATACATATATACATACATATATACATATATACATACATATATACATACATATATATACATACATATACATACATATATATACATATATACATATACATACATATATACATATATACATATATACATACATACATACATACATACATACATATATACATACATACATACATATATACATACATATATACATACATATATACATACATACATATATACATACATATATACATACATACATACATATATACATACATACATATATACATACATATATACATATATACATACATATATA
>NC_056509.1:41142911-41182355 GCF_014905685.2 Nematolebias whitei
AAACACTGTGGCCATCTGCAGGCAGGAGGAACAAAAGTCGTTCTTTACGCATGTGACCTTTGATACAAAGAAAAACAGAACTGCAGACACGTTTGTTTCTGTGTAGGTAGGAGACGAGTTACTTGAGAAACGCTTGCTGTGCTCAGACGCAGGAGGAGACAGTTTGTTGTGGAGAGTCCCAAGATTTGTGAATTTTAATAATGGCGTTAAGTTGCCATGCAGTTTGCAAATATAAGAACATGTGTTGATTTTTAATCTTTCAGTATATTAATATGTTCTTTTAATGAACATATGTTCAGTACGTTCTGCTCAGCTTTTGGAAACACATGGTTTAAATGTCCAAGCAGCTGAAATTGTTTTTTTTTTTGTTTTTTGAAAAACAAAACAACAAACTGCCCCCAAAAACACAGATTTGAGCAAAAACTGTTTTTGAAAGCCCTGCTTCAGTGTCCGTTACTCATATCTTCTCTCCTGCACATTTCTGGAGCACCAGGAGTCTGTTCAGCAGCATCTCTGTAATTTGTTTTGATCCAATACGCTCCAACAGGTAATACACAAAAAAAATACAAGGAAATAACTACCGGTACATATTTTGACGAGTAACATTCATGGGAGAGTCATTTTTTCCTTAAAGTTGATGATGATTTTCTCTAAACGTTAACAGGCTGTGAAGGTGAGGAGGAGTTCACAGTTCGGTACCTGGCCTCTAGATCCCAGAAGGTGGGGTCATCGCTGGTCCAGGGATTGCACGGTTCTGGTGCTGTCAAAAACGGGTCATACTCGATGTACTGCTCAGTGTAGCTGATCAGGCTGAAACACAAAGAAGTGTTAAATATTAACGCTGATTTATGGATCATGGAGGCCAGAGTTACTTTGGTATAAATTAGTAACTTTTGTTACTCAGTGAGCAAAATAGACAAATAACTTGAATAAAATTCAGCTAAATAAACCTGACGGGTGAAGAACACGTGAAGCATCTTTTCTGTTCATGTCAAAAAGAATTAACGCGTTTTCAGAATTAAGAGTAACAAGCAAACCGTTAGCCAACAATCCGTTTCTGTAGCTGAGCTGTTCTTTGATAGATGGACCCGAGTCCAGAGCTTCTAATAAACAACAAGGAGTGAAAATGTTCTGACATTTCCAACGTTCAAGTTCATGCAGATTTTCAAACACAGAAACGGCGTCTGTTCCGTTACGCTCCGACTCAAATAAACCGTTCCAAGCCAAAAACTAAACGAAGGGCTTTTAAAACCGTTTGTGGAAAAGCATCAACGTTTATCTGTTTATATCCAAAATGCACTATACATATTAATAAAAGACCAGTTTAACTGCCCGTGTACTTTCACTGCATATATTTGGTGCAGTGATCTTTAAAGGAGAGTTTAGGATGATATTAATACACATAAGTTTGCAGCCTCCCAACATATTCCCACAGATATGGTTGAATCTCATTATGCCACATTTTATTCATACGAATGCTTAAAAAAACTGGTACAAGACGGACCAAAGAACTGTGCAATAAAACTAATGGCACAGGACAAAGGGGAAAATATGTGAATCCGTAAAAATAAAAAGACAATTATAATGCAGCCATTTGACAATCACAACCCGACCAACAGTTCCTCTAGCACCTAGCAGACGAAAGAACACCCCCCTGTGTTAAACTACTTCCTAATCTCACTGAAGACTCACAAAATAAATCCAAAGAATCAGACCAGAGTAAAACCGTTTGGATCCTTGTCGCTTCTTTCAAAGACATTAACGACAAGCCGTCCGGCTCAGGTTTAGGAACCAGTGAGTGAGTAAAGCTGGCGTCTCCTTCGAACTGTGCAGACCGTCAGGCTTCATACCTGTCAGCAACTTTGGACATCTTCAGGCAGTGACGATCCAGCTGCGTGTTCAGAAACAAGATCTGGAGATAAAACACGGAGCAGAGTGAAATGGTTAAAAAAAAGTGAATCAGAGTGAAATTTGCACTGATGCAGCCAAAACGTGCCTCAGGGTAACTAGAACAAACAGTTGGCTGGCAGGGTCCATGCAAGATTTGCTATTGTCAGAGCAGCTGCTTCACGGAACCGAGTCCATTTTGTGCTAGAAAGCAACACAGTCTTTTTTATTATTATTTATAAATTTATTCCAGTTCCCTGCAGCTGCCACTCCTCTCTGTGAAGAAGTTGCAGCTGTGAAATCTGATCCTTCAAAAGTTAAATACAAACACGAACTGTTCGGTTAGAACGTTGAGAACCCGTTAACGTGCAACATCTGGACACATCCTTACCTCTTTTTCCACGTCCTCTTTGGTTCCTTTCCTGCGGTGATGTAAGGAGGTGTGCACGGGACTCTGCGACTGGACTCCATCCTCCACCACACCATACACTGTCTGGACCACCAGAACAAAGAGACGGGCACTTTTTTTCAAGAGGAAAAAGGCTCAGAAGTGTCTGTTGCAACGTATCGCATTGTTTTTGGAATAAATTGTATCTTATTCTATGATATCATCCATCCATTTATCCATTATCTGCTTCTTTTTCAGGATGCGGGGGTGTCATGGAAAGGGTGATTCCCTAAACGACCAGGTGTAAACTTCTTCATAGTCGTTACAAAGCTTTGGAGAACAGCCAGCAATCACAGAAGATCAATGCGTTTACAAGTAGGCCTGTCAATAAACAATAAATCAATTAATCGCACGATAAATGAAAATTATCGACCTCGTTTCATTTATCGGCTTTATCGTTTCTTCGTGTCTCTCTTTCTACTGAAGACACCTGATGACAAAAAGCTCAACTCCGGTGCTCTTCACTCACCCCTCCCTTTCTCTTTAAAATCTGTTTTAATGATCCAAAATCCAAAAAGCAGCTAAGCTACGAGCTAAGCTAACAGGCCGACCTCGGAAAAAACCCTCCGTCTTGTCGATGCTCCAAAATTCACGGTTGAAACCCGTGCCTTTGTGTAAAAAGTTGTTTTTCTCTGCAACAAGAAGCTGAGAACGTGTTTAATGATTTTTTTTATTAAAAGCTTTGCATGAAAAATGCTATGCTAAAGAGCTCAAACCACACAGAGCATCCGCCATTTTGAGAACTGAAAAACGAAGAGACAGCTCATGTCACGTCAAGGGGCCTCCCTCCCATTTTTCTTAAATAGACACGCTGCTCGCTCCCTCACTAGCCATCCTTCAGTTCAAACAGTCTTATACTGCCATCCAGTGGTAAAAAAAGGTACTACCCACAAAAATTAACCAACATTTCTTCTTCCATTAAACAATAATTACTAATTATTGTCGAACTTCAAACAATATTATCATTTATCGCAGTAATTTCTGAGACAGCCCAGCAACATTTATTGTGACAGGCCTATTTACAAGTGCACACTTGTCACATGTTGGAGGTTCTGACCCGTTCTGGCTTCCCAAACTGAAAAGATTAGTTTTGTAGAGAACTCCTCAGGGGTCTGCCCCTCCCATTCACCTTGTCCTAGTGGTTTCAGAAAGAACCCAGCAGCTGAACACAGGGAGCCGCTGGAGGTAAACATTTCAGGATTCTTTTGGGGAATAATCATTGGGTCTACCATAACACTCAAAAATCTCCAGCATGACAAAAGATGACCTCTTCACTATCTTCTTACAGACAGTCACATCAAGGATGATTATAATACAGAGGAGAGATCATGCCTCATATTTAATATCATTCATAATAACAGTAAATGAGCTGAAAAGTTTATATATTACCATAAGATACAGAGCATGGTGCATGCATACATATGTAGTCCCTCGACAGGGGTCACTGTATGAGAGGTGGACCCTGGACAGGTCTCCAGTCCATCACGGACACACGAAGACAAACATTCACTCTCTCACTCACACCAGGGACAATTTAGCGTTACCAGTCAGGCTAACATGCATGTTTTTGGCCTGTGGGGGGAAACCGGAGTACCCGGAGAAAACCCACGCATGCACGGAGAGAACATGCAAACATCCAGAAAGGTCCCGAGCTGGAATTCAATCTAAGTTTCTACCTTTTTCACTCGATGAGGATTCTTCATCCGTCTACATTTCCTGATGTCCATCTCGGTGGTGTTCACACATCCAGGCTGAAAGGGAAGCAAGGCGAGTCGGAACAATTCAGTTCATACTTTTTAAATGTCAACCCTGAAGACGCTGCAGGAATTTGTAAAAGGCTCATTGATGAACGAGAAAGAGGGAAGCTCTACTCCTCCGAACAGAAAGATTTACCACGGGTCTGTGGACGTCCCAGAAGGCTCTCTCCTGGCTGTCGAGGATCTTCCTCTCCATTTTATCCTTCTTCCTGTCAATCCTGTAGGTGAGATCAGGGAGGAAACTTTTTTTTAATGTTGCAGATCATTGCATGAGGCCTTCATGTCATGACTGGAAAAGAATCTAAAGATCTTTGAAAATGCCTCTTTTATTTCACAGCATTTGAAGCTGATCATTGTTTCTGCACTGCACGCACCAACTCTGAGAGGACTACCGTACTTTCCGCCGTATAAGTCGCATCGGTCCAAAAATGTCTAACAAAGTGGGGAAAAAAACAAATGTCGCTTCACCGTATGTCGCATCTATTATGTGTCGCCACTTATGCATGCGTTTGTTGTGTCACCACTGACCACCTGGAAATGTGGGCCGGTGTTGTATCAAAAATCAATTGGCTGCCACATTGCGGCCGCGGGAGCGTGCACGGGAGGACTTCAACAAGAATTTAACTAGATTAACACTGAAAAACAATTATTTGTTTGCTCAAAATTATAGCAAAGTTGTGTCTCAGCTTAATTTTTCTTAATAAATGCACTTTGACAGTCAAATTAGCTGCATTTCAAAAGCCGATTCACGGCTTCGGGAGCATGCAGAGGGACGACTCGTGCATTTCTTCAACATTTAACAAGATAACCACCTAAAAACAATTATGTGTTTGCTCGACATTATAGTAAAGGTGTGTCTCAGTTGAACTTTTACTTAATAAATGCACTTTAATGGTCAAATAAGCTGCATTTTGTCTGGGCAGAGCGGAGAAATGCAGCTGGTTTGACATTTGCTCCAGGAGTTCTGGAGCGAGACGAATTGACTTGGTATGGCAAGCCAAGTGTTTCATTAATAACCACTTTTACCTATTAATGAGACACTTGGCTTGCTATATGCCTCGAGTGCACTCTAGCAGCTAAAAATGGTAGTGTTCAAAAATGTCCATGTCAGAATGAATGAAATCGTCAGATCTCAGGCAAAAATTGAATTATAAATATGGAGGGGGGGGGGGACAAATAAACAAATAAGTCGCTTCGCTGTCTAAGTCGCAGGGCATGCTAATTTATGCAAAAATTAGCAACTCGCATAATGAAAAGTACGGTAATATTTAGCATATTGTACATTTTATATGTAAAAAGAAGACGTGCTAAAACGTTTAAAGCTGTTCTGGATTTCCTACGGTGCCGTATCACCAGATCCAGAGGAAAAAAGCTACAAACTCAAATTTATTTACAACTATTGAGAATCTACACAAACATTTAAGCCCAGTCCAACAGCACTGACCTGCACTGTTTGAAAACAGACGGTTCTGAAGCGGCACGGTTATTTCTGTTATAATGCGTTTTGATTATTTTCTTTGTAGGAGCATTATACATTCTTATTTTTAATCTCACACACACATCTGTAATTTGTTCCTTCTTAGGACATCGTATTGACTCAATTTATTCCTGGAACATGAAGCTAATTCACACTTTAGCTTAAAACTCAGCACACACTCGATGTTCGGACCAGTCATTAGAACTACTGGTCCTGACGAGGAGGATGACCATACCAGAACGGGTCGTAAAAACACACACGGACAAAATAAAAGCATGACAGCTGCAAGAACATCCCAAAGAAATGCCCAATTATGAAAACAAAAGCTTTTAGAAATTTTTTATTTCTCGCATTTTAATCAATTCCAAATAAAATAGGAAATACTTTGGCGAATGCGTGAAAAATATACTTTTATTTCATATTTAATTTTCCATTTTTCAGTTATGGTATAACCAAATATCCAGTGTGAAAGTGGAGTCTGCACGTCTGCAACACTTACTGATGCGTGAATCAGCAAATACACGTAGATGTCACAACATTGCTTGTTGCTTTAACTCTCATTGTGAACGATATTAGAGTGCGTTTTCAAGTTTCACACGTTGCCTTGACAACAGATCACACTTACTTGACCTGGGCTTCAGCCTGCATGTAGATAAACTCCCACTTCCTTGCAAAAGCTCTCTGTAGCCTCGCTAAGTTCTCCTGTGAAACAAGAAGCAGCACGCGATGTCAGAAGCTCTTGTCCGTTTTCACCCAAATCATATTTTAGACGTTAGAGTCAGCTCCAGGAGATGCTTCAGATAATTACTGAGAGACATCTGTCGGATCACAGAGATTGTACACCTGCTCAAAGGTTCATCAGCTGATCAGAACGAGGAGTCAGAACTTCAAGGTGCAGAACTCACCGCCTCGTAATCTGCCAGCTCCAGCCTGGTTTTATTCTGCATGGTCCGCTTGCACAGATAGATAGCTGCACAAAAAGCATGAAAGAGAGGTGGAACAAACATTCCTCCACAATCCCTCCACCCGCCTGTGTTTCTTAGTGTCCTTTCCTCATCACCTGCAGAGTGACAACCAGTTTCAAGTCCACTTTAGGATTAAACATCAGAGAGTGAAGATGTTTTAAACTCCCAACCTTAAACTAAAGCCACAGGGGGCATGATGAGACGACAAGGAGCAGGGGGTGGAACAGAAATTGATTAATTCTGTCAACTGTTCCCCTTCACTGCAGCACTCGTTGCGCCTCGATGCGTTCTCAGAGCGGGTTATTGTATTTACAGTTAGACACATCAGGATGCGCATCGTTTACACTCCAAACCTGGACATTATGTTTTAAGAAGGGTACACTGTCAGATTAAATTTAGTTTGACGAAACTCTCACTGTGTCACAAATTAGAAGCTCGTTTAAAAACAAACATTCATTAATATAACCCGCAGCTTTTGAAGGAATGGAAACTGTCGTCTTCTTTACAAGTCAAAGTTTTAAAGATCTAGTGGGTTATTTATTTTTTTTAGCTCTTGGAAAATGAGATTAAAATAACTCGGCTACTTACACAACAACTTTAGGCCAATATTAGCAAAATTCACCAAGTTAAAGCCATTTTCTGTTTGCTAAAGTTTAGCTACAGCTAAAACTGTTTTCTAACAGCCAAGCCCTGATTATAAAACAACAGAAAGCTAAAACTATATTATTATACATACATATTTAGAAAAAAAAAAATAGTCAAGCGTTTGGGGTGTCGTTCGTAACGTTACACTGTCAAAAATTAACAGCAATATTTTGGTTTATTTAGCCTTGCATATGAAAAAAATATTTTTTTTCAAAGTCATATTTTCACCATGTTATTCATACATTTATGAATGTCATAGTTCCAAACTAAATATTTAATTTACACCTAACTAGTTTACAAACTAAATACTTGACTTGCAAGTTAACTATGTAGTTAGCAAGCTAAATATTAAGCTCTACACTAAATATTTAGTTTACAAACTAAATGTTTGTCCAAGATAAATGTTTAATTTACAAACTAAAATTTATCTTGCAAGTTAAATAGTGAACTAAATATTAGGTGTAAATTAAATGTTTAATTTTCAAACCAAATATATATTTTCAAAACTAAACATTTAAAATCCAAACTAATTATTTATTGTCCAAGCAAAATATTTATTTTCCAAACTAAACATTAAATTTCTAAGCTAAACATTTAATTCCTAAACCAAATATATAATTTGCTAACAAAATATTTAGCTCGGACATAAATATTTTCCAAACTAAACATATGCTTTCCAAAATAAATATTTAATTTGCTAACTAAATATTTTGCTCAGTCCTAAATATTTATTTTCCAAACTAAACATTTAATTTTTAAAATAAATATTTAATTTCCTAACTAAATATAAAAAAGTTTTTTCAAAGTCATATTTTCACTATGTTATCATACATGTATAAATGTCAATTCCAAACTAAATATTTAATGTACACATAAATATTTAATTTGCAAGTGAAATATTTAGATGTAAATTAAATATTTCACTTGCAAGTTATATATTTAGCTCAAACCTAAATATTAAGCTAATATGCAAATTCTTTGCTAAAAAGCTAAAGTGGACTATCAAAATAAAATCTGAACAGCTCGTCCAATGTTCTCTGCTAACTCATTTGCCATGTCCAGAGGAAAAAAAATAACGATAAAATATGGCACATACGAGAAAAATGAAGTGAGTCAGTCGGGCCCGCTGCAATTCTTCTTCTTATGGTGTTTTTTGGCGGTTTGGCAAGAGACAGGGGTTCGGCTTTTATTTTGATAGTCCACTTCCACTTTTTGACAAGGAATTTACATATTAGCTAAATATTTAGGTCTGAGCTAAATATTTAGTTAGCAAATTAAATACTTAGTTTAGGAATTAAATGTTTAGAAATTAAATGTTTATTTTGGAAAACAAATATTTAGCTTGGACAATAAATGTTTTAAATGTTTTTTAAATATTTAGTTTACTAACTAAATATTTAACTTGCAAGTTAAATATTTTGTTAGCATATTAAACATTTAGCTTGAACATACACATTTAGTTTGTAAACTAAATATTTAGTTTGGAACTATGACATTTATAAATGTATGAATAATAAGGTGAAAATATGAATTTGAAAAAAAAAAAAAAAAAACTTTTTCTCATGAAAGGCTAAATAAACCAAAATATTTCTGTTATTTTTGGACTGTGTGTACAAACGGCACCACATACAAGGGCACAGTTTTTGTTAACGTCTCACCATAATCGGTGTTCTCAGGCTCCCAGCAGTGGGACGGCCAGAAATATGGCGCCTGAAAAAGAAAAAAAAAAAAAATCAGAAATCACGCCACCTTGTTGGAGATTTGAAGATGCCAATCTACAAGTTAAACCCCAACAGTGAGGTGAAAACATTAATTTTATTTCTTTAGAACAGCTTTACACCGATTTGCTGAAGTTACTGTTTTTTTATTGATTTAAACGGCCAAAGTTTAATTATTTCTCAGGTTCTGATAAACATACTACAGCAAGAAATGATAAAAGCTGGACAAACAAGAAGTAAACAAGCTGAAAACATGGCCGACTGAATCATTTTCCAACATGCTTCTCGAGACCGATTTATTTTTAGACATCTTTTGATGTCAAATAAAGATACATGAAGATTCAGGCGCTCTTTCATAAATATTTATAGACTTCTGTATGTTTTTCATGTAGCTCTTTCACTGCAATAGACATTCTTTTTACATACCGTATTTGTTGGACTACAAGGTGCACTTAAAATCCTTTAATTTTCTCAAAAATCGACAGTGAGCCTTATAATCCAGTACGCCTTACGTATTAATTCTGGTTGTGCTTACCGACCTCGAACCAATTTTATGTGGTACAACTGAACAGTGTTGAGTTATTGTGAATAAGTTGAATAAAGTTTGACTTATGACTTTTTTTTAATGTGCCTTATAATCTGGTGCACCATATGGTCTGAAAAATACTGTAATAAAATGCCTACTTTTATATTTAATCAGGAATTTAAATTATTAACCCAGTTAGGAAAACCTTTAACCTTTCTTTGGTACTTTTGAACTAAATGAAACCAGTGCCCCCACCCCCTGCTGCTTCCATTTGATTTCTCTGCTCACCTGAAAGCGATACAAAGTGCCATCGTCTTTGAGGCAGAGGACGTGATCTGAGACGGGGAAGAAGTATCCCTGAGCTGCGATGAGACTCCCAATGTGCATGGCTTCAGCTGGAAAAACAACATCAGGAATTAAATCCTGATTTTTACAGTTCTACAGCGTGGAAATTCATTACAAGAACATCAAGACAGTGGTGTTTTAGAACAACTAAAACAAAGAACAAGTTCATGAACGCAGAAATGATTAAATGTTTTAGGACTTCAACCTTGACAAGAGATTTTAAATACTTATATAACCTGTAGTTTTCTCTTAAATGGGCTTTTTGATATAAGATGTTGTGCTTCAATAATCATTTATGATTCCATCATTAAATCAACGGAAACAGTTCAACCATCATGATTAGGGTTGGGCATTGAGTCTCAGGAACCGATTGGAACCGGGACTAACGTTCCGATTCTCCTGGAATCGTTCAAAATGTTTATTTTCAATTACAACTTTTGATGCCTAGTCCACCAACTGGAAGAAGAAGCCGCCGAACACCAAAGAAGAAGAATCCACAGGAAGTGTGTGCACATCCATGGACAGTGAGCGGCCGCGATCGAAAGCGTGGCTTAACTTTAATTAAAAAGACCAGTCGGCTCACTGCAGCATGTGCAACAATATTATATCGTGCAAAGGAGGGTGCACGACCAACAACTACGGGTTCATGGTGTAGAAGTAACAGAGTGCGCTGTCTTTGACGCCCTGCGGCGGCTTACCTCTGCCGCCTCCTCCTCCAGCTATCACCCGCTGCAGTCAGAATCACGTAAGTAAAACTATAAAATATGTCTTATACCAACATTAAGGCAGTTTTAACAAGTTATACTTGACTTAAAGCGGTAATTCAGTTCAAATGCTAAAACACCATGCTAACGTTAGCTCATGCATTCTTTCATAGACAACCTGAAATTGATAATGCTAGCCACGGTTTAGCAGACGCTGCGATGTACTACTCCGGTCACCATAGCAACTAAGGGAAAGATGTCGATGCTATTTTTTTGTTTGTTTTTTTAACCCCGCCTCAAAAAAAAAAGAATCGGAATCAAGAATCAATAGGAACTGAATCCAAGTTAGAAATTGGAATCAGAACTGGAATTGTTTAAATTCAAACAGTGCCCAACCTTAATCATGATTTACATTTGAGCAGCAAGAAACAAGATTCAACAAAGCCAATGAGGAGGCAAAACAAAAGATGCAAAAAAATAAAAAATAAAGCTTTTAAATTCCTGTTAAAATCTTATCTTGCTTGTGGCGTGATGTTTGTAAAGTTACACCGTCAAAAATTAACAGCAATAGTTTGGTTTATTTAGCCTTTCATAAAAAAAATAGTTTTTTTTTTTTTCAAAGTCATATTTTCACCATGTTATTCATACATTTATATATGTCATAGTTCCAAACTAAATATTTAATTTGCAAGCTAAATATTGAATTTATAAACTAAATACTTAACTTGCAAGTTAAATATTTAGGGTGTATATTAAATATTTAATTTCTAAGCTAAATATTTATTTTCAAAACTAAACATTTAATTTCCAAACTAATTATTTATTGTCCAAGCTAAATATTTAATTTCCAAACTAAACATTTATTTATAAGCTAAACATTTAATTCCTAAACTAAATATTTAATTTGCTAACTAAATATTTAGCTCAGATGGACCTAAATGTTTAATTTAGCTAGAAATCTAAATATTTAGCTAGCAAGTAAAATTTTGGGGTCTGAATTAAATATTTAGTTAGCAAATTAAATATTTATTTTGGAAATTAATAAATGTTTAGCTTGGGAAATATTTAGGTTTGTGCTAAATATTTAGATAGCAAATTAAATATTTAGGAATTAAATTTTTAGCATAGAAATTAAATATTTAACTTGTAAATTAAATATTTAGTTTGGAACTATGACATTTATAAATGTATGGAAAACATGGTGAAACTATTGATTTTGGGAAGAAAAAAATCTTATGAAAGGCTGAATAAACCAAAATATTGTTAATTTTTGACGGTGTAACTTCACAAATGGCACCCCATACTTGCTCATCTTTAGACTGTCTACTTTTACGAACTACATTTCTTAGTATCCATTACAAAAAAAATATTTTGATCATTTTAAATTTTTTGGAATTCGCTTTCTTTAATGACGCACCGTGTGCCGTTTAGAAAAGGTTTTACGTTTTTTGAAAAATAAAAAGAAGAAATCTTTCAGTTCGTCCAAAGTCTTTATCACGGAGTGAAACGTACCTGGATCTTCAACGGACAGATTCTTCAGCAGCCACTGAACAATATCTGCTCCTGAATCAGAAGCACAAAACACTGCAGTGTTTTCAGACATGTAGGTACAGCAGTAAAAACAAAAACGTGTTAATTTGAAACTGTTTTGAAGAGGCTTTATAGAGTTTTATACTCAAATAAAACAATGAAAGGAAAAAAATTATAAAATCAAATAAACTCAAAAATGTATAAGAATTAAAATAAGCGTTAGCTTGTTTCGTTTACTATTTTAATTCTGTAAGATACGAGTCCAAAATAAGACATTAAAGCCCCCCCCCCAAATAAAAAAATTTAAAAATGTACATATTCCTGAGACTTGATCAGATCTGATGTAAAAACCTCTTAAATCATAAACCTCGTTGTTTCAGCGGTGTCGGTGCAGCCTCCCTCCTGAATGAGAGTGGTTTTTCCTCCATCGTTAGTTTCACGGGTTTAGAACAAACAATGGTACATTCATCCACTGCTGAGGTAATTGTCTACATTGATGCGCTCTGCTTACGACATATTGGGGTAAAGCATCTTCCATAATGACGACGACCGAGGCAAAAAGGGGGGAATGTTGATAGCTTTTTGCTCCAATTGTTTTATTCTTTTACAAATTCCCACTGGTGCTCCATAGTTTTTCCAAAACTTTTAGCCTTTTTCAAATAATTAAAGCCTTCAGGGTAAGTGGCCCATACATCCAGTTCAAATGAACATTTGTATCTTTTATATTTTAAAATGGCTCATTTTGATCAGTGCTAATGCAGCTTGATACCCTGGCAGCTGCAGCGCCATTGAAGCTGCTGGTGAATGATCGCTTTGTTTAAAGGGACTTTAACCGGAGGATGACGAACATTACTCATGCCGTTTCTTTTTCAAACATTTAGTGATCTGTTGTCGCCTCACCTTCCTTCTAGCTACGCAGCTATTCTACTGTGAAGGGTTTCAGAAGCAACAAAGCCTGAAGAGAAGCGGATTAAAACGCAGCAGTAACACACCTGAAAATATCAAAGCTTCTTAAACAAATCCAAAACTAATGATTACGTTAAACCACAAATACAAGACAATAAAAACTAGAAAGATATTTGCGGAGTTGTGCGTATATTTAAAAGACTTTACAGCCGTGTTCATCTCAGATCAATCAGTAAAAAGGCAAACCTTTCATGTTTTGCAACATTTGTCACTCGTTCTTTAAATTCCTGCTTCCAGCTTCTTTGCATCCCGACTCGTCTCTAATCACCGTGCTGTACTATTAAAGATATGACACACTGCCTCATTTCAACCATACAGGTCAATAACAGCTATGGTTTAAAAAAAACAACAGCATTTAGCTTCATTTAAAATGTTGCCTCTCATATTCTTAGAGCCGTGTGGTTTTTGCAGGTATTTAAAAATTATCTTGACCTCATGCTCTTTGTTTTCACTAAAACGTATTCCGTGAAAACCGTGAACCATCCAGTAAATTCAATAAGGCTGGGACACTGTTGTTTAATTGTGGAAGCCTTTTAAAGACTAAAAAGGGGAAGTTTGCATCAGAGTGCAGCCCCAGGTCTGAAAACCATCATCTCACCCTTTGGAAACCAGAGGGAAACGATGCCATATTCCTTGAAACACAAGACCCGAAAGTATCAGCCTGTATTTATTTCTTATATTAAAAAGAATATCTTAGTAGACGAATATATGTGGGCTGAGATGGTTTTGGGGTCAGGGCAGCCGACTCGGGACCCGAAGGTCCTGGGATATCATTGCACACCTCGTGGCGTCTCTGAGCAGGACACCTCATCCTCATTTGCTCCCTGGACGCTTTCTATAGCTGCCCACTGCTCCACCTGGTGGTGGATGGGTTAAATGCAGACAGCCCATTTGTCTTTGTATGGGAACACACAATAATGATAATACATAAATTATTATTATATGAAAGTTTCACTTTTTGAATGGAATTACTGAAATTAGGGATGCATGATGGATTTTTGGCCGATATCAATATGCCGACATGTTAAAACTTATTTGGCTGATAACCAATACTAATACCAATATTTTTTTTCCTAGACCTACATAGCTTTCTCTGTTGTGGAATTAAAATACATCATTCTGCATGGTCTTTGTCAAGTGGGCCTGCTACCAAATGCAGATGACAAAAATGGGCTGAAAATGATGTAAAGCTTCAACTTGGATTATGTTTAATGTTAAATTTATTCACGACATTTACTCTGACAACACTCGATTAGCGCAAATTTGTAAATTTTTCCAAATCTAAACTAAACGGCACGCGTGACATAATGTTATGATGAAACAGCGCCTTTTATATCGGTGAGTTATTTTAATAGAATGGCCGATATTTAACTTTATCGCTAATATCAGCCGATACCTAAACCATGCCAATAATATTGTGCATCCCTAACTGAAATAAATCAACTTTTTCATGATATTCTAATTTTATGACCAGCACCTGTATAGAAAAGTAAGTTAATAACAATTATCTGAGGAGCAGACTGCTTTGAGTCTAACTTCATCGCAGCTTTTCATCTTGAACAAGCAGGAAGGCGACAGTGGAAAGGAAAAACTCCCTCGTGAGGATTTAACTGGCTGGGTTTGAGAGGAACAGATACACAATGGCAGGTCAAGAATCACATAATATAGAAATAGTGTCAAATGAAAACTATTCATTTGTAACAATTCATTTAAGGAAATGAGGTCAATTTGTCCTCCGGTAGTCTAAGCCTATAGCAGCATAACAAGCCAACCCCAACTATAGGATTTATCAAAAAGGAAAGTCTTGAAACTGGACAATGTGTCAGCCTCACGGACAGAAACTGGAAGTTGGTTCCACAAGAGAGGAGCCTGATGACTGAAAGATCTTCCTCCCGTTCTGCTTTTGGAAACTCTAGGAACCATAAGTAAGCCTGCAGTCTGACAGTGAAGTGCTCCGTTAGAAAAATATGCAACAATAAGATCTCATGGACCTAGGTTGTTGAGAGTTTTGCATGTTAGAAGTAAGATTCTGAATTCTATTCTGAAATTGACTACTACTAAAGTAGTTGTACTAAAGCTGACTAACTACAACAGCAAATTGATTGATTTTATTTTTGTTTTTGGGGGAAGGGACTATGGTCACCAAGCTATAGAGCCACATTCCAAAAGGCCAAATGAAATGTTACTTTGCCATACACAAATTGCCCTGGAAGCCAGAGGGGAAACGTCCTATCCATTGACACATAAGGAACTTTTTCAGGATGTCATGCCGTCTTTCAGTCTCTGTCCCTGTTCAGCAGACATTTACTGTCCTTCACCGATGCACAGGAACAAACGTGATGTTTGTACCATGCAGCAGCTGTCACTTTCACTCCGACCTCTCTGCTTCACCTTTTCTTACCCGTTACAACGCTGTGGATCTTCGTCATGAAACTCTTGACAGTTCGGATGGGAACACCTTCCGTCTCATCCTGAATACGAGTGACAATGTCTTCAATCTGAGGAAAGAAGACGTCGCAGAATGAGTCTCAGAAACAACTGGATATCAGAGCTCGTCAAATCTAAGTGTTAATATTGTCCATTTAGTGTGAATAAAGAATGATTTACCACGCTGTATGTTTTTGATCACTCAACCGTCACTGCTCCAGTTTAACCAAGTTTCTACTTTGCAAAACGCAGTTTGGTCAAATACTTAATTTCAAAGCTAAACTTCTGATTGACCCACAGCATATTTTATTTTCCTCAGTGTTTAAGTTTGTTCCTGTTCAATTGGGCTTTCTGAGAATCAAGAGTTGCTCATAAACTCCAATATCACTTGGCATTTTTAGGAAACTACAGAAAACATCTATTCTTTCATGTGTCTATTTGTGGAGTGTCTACATCTCCATTTCCTTCTATTTTTGGACGTGTGCACAACCTGCATTCTAGTTTATTTGCTTTCATCTGAACGACTCCAGCCCAGCGTCTGCTTGATTTATTGCTTTTGTATTGTTTCACTCCAAAGCTTTTCACTCATGGGTTTCTCTTTTTCTTTGGCTAAGAGCTGTTCATCGAGTATACTGCACATTTTATTAGTTTTCAAAATGCAAAACGGCAACAAAATATCGTAAAAAGCAACTAAATTATCTTCTTAATCCAAACAACTGGCCCTAAAATGAGCAATTTTAAAATAGATGCAGAGAAATGAATTGGTACCCATATAGTTCATCGAATCATTGACATAATGCTGTATTTCTTCTTAAACGTTGTTTAAATGCAATAATCTAATGTCTGTCTGCATACCTTTACCATGAGATAGAATAAACAAAAATATTGTGAAAATAAATTTGTTTATTTTACAAAGATATGACAGTTTACCATGATTTTACTTAATTTAAAAAAATATATTTTGACAGGCTGCCAAGCTTCCTGCCACTGAACAACTTTTTCCTTTGCCACACGTGGGCACTCATTCATTCAACCTTTATTTAAACTGGTCCCATTGAGCCACGGGGACTCATTTACAAGACAGACCTGCCCAACAGCTGCCAAACACCCAGTCCTCTTGGGGGTGAGCTTTTGTGACACAGACAGAGTTAATGCCACAGGTAGCTCTCACTCATGGTTCCAACTTTCCTACTAAATACCCATAATCCCCACTCTGTGGCCATGAGACCAGAAGTCACCCTGTTGACCAATGAAGTACCGTCCACTCAGTAGTCATGAGAACATACCCCCAAGACAGACGTGCATTGATCAGATTTCCTTTATAAAAATCTGCTGGCTCCTTAGATAAAATAATGTCATAAACTGACTTTTATGTATGTGAATGTTCTCTTTACAGGGTCCTGAGATGACTTCTGTTGTGACTTCTGTTGTGACTTTGTGCTATATAAATAAACTCAATTTAAATAAAGTAAAAAAAAAAAAAAATCTAAATCAGTGAGGAGACCTTCAAATGGAACCAAAATGTCACTGGGTAGGTTGATATCGCTGAAATCAAAGGGGAGATCTGCCTGAGGAGCTCAGAAAAAAAGATTATACATCTCTGTGTTAAAGGTAAAGAACACCTTAAAGCAGCTTCGTGTTACGCTGACCACAGCCAATATTATTAAAAAGTACAAGGTTCAGAAGTGTGTAGCCAACATGTGGACGCAAGGGGGAACGCAACTCCAGATTACGAGTATGGATGGTGGAAAAAACCAAGAAAACTATCCAAAACCATCCAAGCTGAGCTTCAAGGTCAAGTTACGTCACTTTCTGATTGCACCATGCGTTTCATTTTGAATCAGAACGGGGTTCATGGAAGACCCAGGAGGCTCCTCTGCTGTCAGAAGAACACAAACAAGACAGAAATTTGCCTAAATACTTGACAAGTCTCCAAAATTTCTAGGAGAACATCCTGGGACTGATGACAAAAACAAAAATGGAGCTTTTAGGCTCCAGGGAGGATAAAAACATCCAGAGGAAACACTTTTTTTTTTTAAATGTCCAGCTTTTAGCCAAGTTTGTCCTGATTTTAACCACATACCTAATGCGAAGTTAAAGAATAAGAGGAAAGTGGCTTCACTCTGAGCATGAACAACCGTATTTTTCCTTGTGAAAACTCCTGATGGTTGCAAACCACTTTAACCAAAGCCCTTTTTGTAAGGACAATGCATTTCTCTGCTGCACTAAAAGCAGTTGTTTAAGGCAGAACAGCTTAAAACACATCGTGTTCACTTTTCAGCTCAGATTCTTCCCACCAGATGTAAGATTTGAAGAGAGTTGTGTTTTTACCTCCAACCATCAGAGTTATTTCACCCACTTCCCTGTTTATTGTATCAAATAGATGAAGACTATCTGCCATAAGCAAAGCATAGACAGATATTGGCAGTGCTCTAAAATCAATACATGCATGACTAACAGGACCTTAATGGTGCGTGACGACAGCTGCTCAAACGAATAATGGATTCTGCTGTCATGACCAATTCACTTCTCTTTATAATCAGATTAGATATTCACAGCATGTTTATCACAAGTGACAGGAGTTAAACTAAAATTTGGGAAATGTATTCTTTTAAATTTGGTAAAGAAGCTTAAAAAAATAAAACGATACTTCCTGTTGCAGCTCTGCCACCAAAAAAAAAGTTGTTTTTTATAGCATTTTCTGTAAAAAATTAATTTGTCGTTTTATTTTGCACGTTTAGCACAGACAAAAAGGGGCATCTAAAACAAGAGCTTTGCATTATACTGAACTTTAGTTTTTTCATAGGACAAAGATTTATGATGATGTGAATAATTTTGATGATGACATGGTCCAGTTTCTGCGGATGAAGGCTCTGCCCTCAATTACAATGTCTGAACAGAAAAACATGTTTAAAGTAATGAGTCGTGTTAATGTCGGTGACGAGATGGAAAAAGTAGATGAAAGAAACAAAATGTACATCCTCAGTGAGGATCTTTAAGCACGTTAAAATATACCTATGATAGGTAAAATTGCTCTTCATCAGAAAAGGTTCCTCTCACTGAAGAAGCAGATGCCTTTGGACTGATGTCAAGAAGTGCATGTCTGAAAGAAGCTTGGGTGAGTCAGACCCATTATGATCTATTTAAACCCTGCGGGGCACGAAGATGCGTGTTCTCAAGCATAGACCAGCTCGAGGACTAGAAGGCATCTTTGGTGACCCTGAGGTTAAAAAACAGGCCTTTTTTCATTTTTTAAATACGTTACCAATAAGTGTTTCATCATGACAAACGCTTCACTTTTTGTTGCTTCTGATTATAAAACGAGCAAATATGTGGCAACTGTGAGACATGTCATTGCACTCGTCGTACCGAGCCATCCCTTAAAAAGTAGTACATTTGAAGTTTATTTTTGCAAGTATACTTTAAGTTAAGTATAAGTATATTAAGTATACTACACACCATACTTGTAGTGTACTAGAAGTATACTGATTTAATACTTGTTTGAATTAAATTGGGATATTTTCATACCATTTTGAAGTATATCAAATAAAGTTTATAAAAAGTAAACTTCATACACTTCCTCATTTTTAGTGTAAAATAAGTATACTTGTAGTACACTTAAATAAACTACTTTTTGTTAAGGGATGTCAAGTAGGCCTGTCGCAATAAACAATAAATCAATTAATTGCATGATAAATGAAAATTATCGACCTCATTTTCACGTGTCGGCTTTTTCGTTTGTCTCTCTTTCTACTGAAGACACTGGATGACAAAAGGCTCAACTCCGGTGTTCTTAACTGACCACTACCTTTCTCTTTTCTCTTTAAAATCGGTTTTAAATGTCCAAAATCACGTTTTTGGATTGTTAAAAGCAGTTAAGCTGAGAAGCTAAGCTACGAGCTAAGCTAACAGGTGGACCTCGGAGTAAAAACGTTTTGTCGAAGCACCAAAATTCACAGTTGAAACACTTACCTTCGAGTAAAACGTTGTTTTTCTCTGCAAAAAATACTGAGACCTTGTTTAAGCGTTTTTTTAAATCAAAAGCTTTGTGTAAAAAATGCTATGCTAAAGAGCTCAAATCACACTGAGCGTCCGCCATTTTGAGAATCGAAGAGAGACAGCCCATGCCATGTCAAGGGGCCTCCCTCCCATTTTTCTTAAAGAAACACGCTGTTCGCTCCCTCACTATCCATCCTTCAGTTCAAACAGTCTTATACTGCCATCCAGTAGTCGAAAAAAGGCACCATTTGCAAAACATATTAAACATTTCTTCTTAAATTTGACAATATATACTAATTATTGTTAAATTTCAAACAATATTATCGTTTATCGCAATAATTTCTGAGACAACTAATTGCCCAGCAAAATGTGACAGGCTTAAAGTCAAGACATGTCCAAGCTGACTGAGCCTCACATGACAAAAAAAATAAAAAAGAAGAAGAGCCAATCAGATGAGGCTGCTATCATGCCTTTGCTAAAATGTGATTAGCTCAGTTTGTGGAAAAGTAAACAAATCACCTTTTGGCAACGCACCAATTATACAATGTTATAAACATCACTGCACCACAGGCGTCACAGAAACTAACCAACCAGCCAAAATGGAAGCAGAGCATGGAAAAAGGTGGGAAATTACAGCAACGGAGTTCTCATTTCATCTGTGAAGAACAGACGACTAGACGTACGAACAGAACAGACTCGTCAACTTGCCAAATTATCCACTTTAATAGAAGCCGAAAGTTTTACAACATGGTTATTTTCTACTGAGCTGACATCATACAGGTGAAAAGTATTCATTTAAATATTGTGAACATGCTGAACACATAACCCTGTGGATTTGTCGTCAACTCTAACTACCAACCTATGTGTTAATTGTAAGATTGCACATTGAATGTTGTCCTTTAGGTTTGAACATTGGCTGCTGTGGTTGTTTGCACAGATAAACTAAAAAGATGACTACAACCTCACCTCAGTCGTTTGTCTGTTAATTGGAAAAGACCCATTTCAAATGCTTTTATGAATGTGGCACAAACATTTTGAAGGTGATACATGTAGCTCGTTTATGCGAGCATAAACTCTTCAAAACTATTCAAGAGCCAAATACATTTTCACTCCTTTGTGAAGGGAGGGAAACATGGATGCCCGAGTCACTGCTGGCTTGGTGGAACCAATTTAATGAATGTTAACATTCATTTAAAGCTCAACACCAAAGCTAAAGGAAATGTACACAAGAGTATTTCAAAATAACCCCCCTGAAGCTACACATCAACCCATGTGAAGGCGCCACAATAGCTCACAGGCTGAAACCTGACAAGTTCTTAGATACACGAGAGCAGGCCAACAAAAGTACATGTTAGGGTAAAACTACCCCGCCTGGATTCCTGACCCTGAATCAGCTGCAATTAGCCTTTCTTGGCGCAAACAAAAAGCTGTGGGGAAGAAGAAGGACCGTCTCTCTAATGGATCAGGTGCATCCTGCTGAGAGAGAAAATGTCAGCCAAAGCCATGAGGGGTGGCAGTTTCTGTGCCGGGGTTTCAAATTTTAAAAAAGGAAAAAGAAAACTGGCTACTCTGAACCACGAAGCTCCACGACTTCTCCACAGAGACAGTTTAACACGCCGACAGATGGAGAACAGCCAACAGGAAAACAAACACCATCAACTTGGTGTCCAAGTTAAAATATTTTAGAAAGCTCGACTGAAGCAACTCACGTCTCCGAGCTTTTACTAATGGATTTTATTTACATCTGTCAAATACTTTCAGTGGCGCTACGAACAGATCCAGTTAGTGAAACCATGAGATTAGTCAGATCACAGAATAAACTGGTTTGTGTTTCAGGAAGAACTTCGTTTATTAAATTCTGTCACCGTCTAATTTATAGGAATCCAGAAACTTTATAACGTAATGAGATACAGCTATTTTTTCCACATAATGTATAAAACTACAAAAGCTTGAAAAGGGTCACTTTAAACATTACCGTATTTTCCGGCATATGTCCGTTTTGTTATTTTGCATAGATTTGCCAGTCCTGCGACTTATACGCCGAAGCGACTTGACAATTTTAGACTGATGCTTGAAATGTTCATGTACTGACATGAACCAGAGTAAACATTACCTTCTGTAGCTGCTAGAGGCGCGAGAGGGCACTGCAGGTTGATAACTATTTGTTTTTCCTCAACTGAAAATAGTAAATTAAAGATTTAATACATGAATGCATATGGAGAAGCCTGCTGCCTTTCATAGATGGTTAAAAAAAGATAATCTCATGTTGACAAATTAAGTAAAACCTCAAAATTAACATTTTGCAGAATCTCTCGCGACAGAGTTGTTGTATATCATGAGCTGTGGATGACTTGACTACAGTTACACCAACCTTTTGCACAATTTGTGAAAATTTGATAGAATTAAAACCATTTGGTGTTTTTAGGTCGGTCGAATGTGGCGACCATCACAAACTCCTGCGAGCTGAAAAGTTCATCAGTCAGCGGTAAATCCATTGAATATTTTCTGAAAGTACAACCGGCTGTTCATGACATATTTTGGCAACAGACAAACACGGGCGTAAGCAAAAAACCTTATCGCCAACCTTGACCTTTCACCGTTGGGTAATAATCATAGTAACAAGATTAAATAAACTATCTGTGAAGAATGACATGAATTAAAGATTTTGGATACACGGTGAGGACTTTTAAGAGAACACTGGCTGACAACTTCCCTCTGACCGTCCATCTCATTACCTTCAAAAGCTCCTGCACCATCGACTGATTGCAACATGTTCCTCTGTGTTTTAAGAGGCACTTGTACAGTGACAAGAACCGCTCAAGAAAAGGTCAAGTGTCAACAAAAAGAAAAGGACACAGACGCGTGTATGGAAGGAATTAGAGCCTCACGAAACAGAGGCTGTCAAACTGCAGCATGATGACAGAAGTGCTTTTTGTCTCAGTCATTTCATAAGAAATATCAAATATAGGTCCTAAAAATGGTAAAATCTAACGTGAACAGGAATCGTTTTCCACAAAAAAAACATTTAAACTCAAATCGTTCATCCCTATATTGGGCAAGGCAACAGATTAAATGCAGAAAACCCAGGGCTGACAATACATTTTATCTTCTTGGAAACAATTCAAACATTTATTCATCAGGTAATTTTGTTTAATTTCAGTTGGAACAGTTCATTAAGCTTTTCTTTATAAATATAAAACCTTCACCTTTTATTTCCTGAATTCAAGAATCACCTTATTTAGTTACTTTTTTTGAACAATCAGACTTCATTCACCTCACTGCAGACCCTATTACACAGGATTTTAAGATTATATTTCCAGACGTTTGACATTTTGGTGCATTTAGATTACATTTTAATGCATTGTCTTTTTGCATTTCTTAAAATTTTCATTGTTAGTATTCTCAGTTCTGGTTTAAATGCTGTAAGAACAAAGAAACAGGATGAACTCTTCAAAAACAATTTAATTAAATATGTCAGATTTCATCAGATCATGAATGTATATAAAAATAGAGAAATGGCATTTCCTGTGAAAATTAAGCGTGAATTTCAGAAGAATTTTCTGAAAAACAGCTGAAATTAGCTAAAAAAAAAAACATGCTGAAATTTAGCTGACATTAAAGAACATGTCTAAATTAGCAGAAGAAAGCAGAAAGAACACATATTGGGTTTAAATATGCAGAAATTAGCACAAAAATTATAGGAAATTAGCTAAAAATGTTAAGATAAGCACAGAAGAATAGCTGAAAAGTAGCTGAAAAGTCAGAAAGAAGCTTAAACTACTAGAAATCGAAAGAGTTGAAATGAGCCAAAAAAGTGGTATTACCGTAGTTGAAAATGCTAAAATTTGTATAAAACAGCTAAATAGTAGCTGAAATAGCTGAAACTAGCAGAAAAAAAGAATAGTGAAAGGAGCATAAGAAGCTGAAATTATCAGAAATAAGTTAATTACACTGAAAGTAGCAGAAATTACCAAGTAAAACTTGAATTGATCTAAGAAACATCCGAAATTAGCAATTTTTTTTCTTAAAAAGATAGTTGAAGACTAGGACAAGCTTAAATTAGCAGAAGAAAGCAGAAAGAATATGTTTGCTGAACGAAGCAGAAATTAGCGCCAAAGTGGAAATCTGTGAAGTGAAATTAGCAACTGAAAATTGTTGGATTGTATACCTGGATTATTGAGCATGGACTTTGTTGATGGAATATAAGGCTTCCTGTCTCAAACAGAAACTGTAGAAACACTCCCACTGACCAAAACCAGAAATATGGGACAGAAATAGAGTAGTGAAGCCTCCACTACTTTATTTCTGTCACAAAATTATGGATTAAATAAGGTCATTAAATAAAGTTTTGTGGAGGCGTGCGCTTTGCCTAAAGTATGATTAACCCTTAAGAGACACAAGCAAAGTTTCTGGAAAGATTTAAGGCTTTAGCTGCAGTTGTTCACACAATAAAGAAAATAATAATAGTTCTTGGGCAGCACGGTGGCACAACTGGTAGAGCTGCTGCCTCTCAGCGAGCAGGTCCTTGGTTCAAACCCCGGTCCGGGGGCCTTTCTGGGTGGAGTTTGCATGTTCTCTCCGTGCATGCGTGGGTTTTCTCCGGGTGCTCCGGTTTCCTCCCACAGACCAAAAACATGCATGTTAGGCCGATTGGTAACTCTAAATTGTCCCTAGGTGTGAGTGAGAGCGTGAATGGTTGTTTGTCTTGTTTGTCTCTATGTGTCTCTGTGATGGACTTGCGACCCGTCCAGGGTGTACCCCGCCCCTCGCACAGTGATTGCTGGACATGGGCACCAGCGACCCCCGTGACCCAAAATGGAATAAGCGAGTAAAGAAAATGGATGGATGGATGGATAATAGTTCTTAAACCACAATTGTATCCTATTTCAAATTAAGTAGCCCCCAAAAAATTAAAATGGCAGCTAATTGTAACAAATCCTAGAATTTTATCAAAAACCGTTGGGTAATTAAATGTAGGGTTCCTCCATGCATTAAAAAAAAAAAAAAAATTATTACAATTAGCTATAATTTAATTTTTTTATTTAACAACTGCAGTAATTAACATCATCAATTGTAAATATTTTTGCTTCTAGCATTTAATATTCTTAATATAATACTAAAAATAAATGATTTGATCAAAGTTAACATTAGCCTCCAAACTTCAAATAAAGTGATTTACAGTAGTCCCTCGCTACTTCGCGGTTCGTTTATCGTGGACTTGCTCTATAACGGTTTTTCAAAAATGGATTGGACATGACACAAAAGTGGCTGATTGATGGATGAGCCACACGATCGGCATGGAATTTTATTCAAAATAAATTTTAAATTATTTAACACCTGCTGCAGCTTTGTGCAGGATAAGATTCCTCCTGCAGCTGATCAGCTGATCTCCGTGCAGAGCGGAGAAGTGGGTGTGGCCAAGAGCGCTTGCAGAAGGAAGAGCATGAAATCATGACATTCTGTGCTCTTTTAGAACATTTAGAGTTTATAAACATTGTTTAGAATATTTCAAGAATGTGGGAAATATTTAAAATGCATACACACACACACACGCACACACACGCACACACACGCACATACATACATACATACATATATATATATATACACTGTATATATATATATATATATATATATATATACACTGTATATATAAATACTAAAATAAACTACTTACTACTTGTATTACTATTCCTACTTCGCAGTTGTTCACTTACGAGGCTTCAGGGTACGGATCCCCCATGATAAACGAAGTATGCAATTAGTGGGAACTGAAAATATTTAATGACTTATATTTTTAACTTTTCAACAGTTTGTCATTTATAAGCCTGGCTTCCTTAATGTCATATGGCAAGATATTTAATTTTGAGCTTTATTAAAGTACTTTTGAATTTAATTCCACAGTTTTGCTACAAATGCCAGTCTGCACAGGATTCCTTTTCACTACGAACAAAATCTATCTTTGCACAAGATAACAGAAAGAGGAGGTTTCTGTTCACATGCATCTGATTATGAATCCCCCAAGATGGGAATATTTTAATAAAGTCTGTCCATGCACAAATCAGAATCATTCACTCACAATGAAAATACTGACATACTATAAGAGAACTTTGATAACCAGACTCATATCTCATGAAAGATAATACCTTTCATCATTTGAGAGAATTGCCATGCCAACCAGGAAAGGCCAAATTAGTTTCATAATTATATTTAACTATATTTAATATGACTTCAATTACAGTCAGTTTGTGTGCGCTTCTCGCTGACAGTCTCACGTATCAAATGGATTGTGGTCCTCAGAGTGGGTGGAATGGCTCGCTATGAGACGGTGAAAGCGTTTGCCTGAGCAGCGTACAGGTTAGTCTGAAGGTCAGGTACGACGGCTGTGTGACAGCGATGCCGATCCTGCTGGTTTTAGCTCGTTGCACCTGGCAGCAGGGTGACATGACTGTTAATGGAAGTATAATGACAACAGGACAGCTTTCACCACAGCCGACTGCCGATGCTTCTCCGTCTGATGGCAGATTCCATCTCAGAGTAATTCTTCAGGCTTGTTAGGATTTTTCAAGTGACGGCAGAAATCTCAAAAATAGAATCACGGTCCGTTTAACTGAGTTTGATCGATTTGAGCAGCCGAAGGGAAACCAAACACATTCCTTCACTCTGTGACTTCGACAAAAAGAGGAAAAGTTTAGTACTGTGAGCAAAGCTGTGCAGCGGTTTAAGATACGGAGAGAAAATGTGATCATTTGTCAGAGCGAATGCTTCGCAATCCATCCAAAGTAGCCTGTGGGGAAATAAAGATTCTTCAAATCTGCCTAATGGTGTATGTGACTTCAACAACCTTGACAGGGAAACGTTTAGTATTCTGAATACAATGCAGTTCTGAACACCCATAAAACAATAATGATATATGTAAATTATTATTATTGTAATTATTATTATTATCTGGGTGTCCAATTTTTTTATTTAAAAAGTCTTCAGTTGATCCAAAATGCTGCTGCCAGAGTTTTAATGAGTTGGTAGGAGAGATCATATCTCTCCAGTTTTTGCTTCTCTCCATTGGCTCCCTGTCAAATTCAGAATAAAATTCAAAATCTTACATTTAACCTACAAAGCCCTCAACAACCTAGCTCCATCTTATATTACAGATTATTGTTCCATATTTTCCTAACAGAGTATTTCGCTCTCAGCCTGCAGGTTTACTTGTGGTTCCTAGAGTTTCCAAAAGCAGAATGGGAGGAAGATCTTTCAGTTATCAGGCTCCTCTCTTGTGGAACCAACTTCCAGTTTCTGTCAGTGATGCTGACACATTGTCTACTTTTAAGAATTTTTGATAAATCCTAAAGTTAGGGTTGGATTGGGTTTCTTGAACTATCCCTTAGTTATGCTGCTATAGGCTTAGACTGCTGGAGGACAAATTAATCATCAAATTAATAGTTTGTATTTGTAATTGTTTCCATCTTAACATGTTTTTTGTCTTTCCTCCTAGTGAGAGGCGTGATCACACGCTCACCTCCATTCTGGACCTGCCATTCTGTGTCGGTTTCTCCTTCCTGTCCTCAAATCCACCCAGTCTAAGCAGATGGCCACTTGTCCTGAGCCTGGTTCTGCTGGAGGTTTCTTCCTCTTATAGAGTTTTTCCTTTCCACTGTTGCCTTTGTGCTAGCTCAGGATGGGAGACTGCAATGAAGTGACGCCTCGGTGCAATCTGCTCGTTACCCTACCTTAGATAAATAATGTTACTAATTGAATTTTTATGCATATGAATGTATTTGTACAGCTTGAGATAACTCATGTTGTGACTTGATGCTATAAAAATAAAATGAATTGAATAAATACATTTTAAAAACTGTCTTTTTTTTTTCCGCTACCCGTTTTGATGAAGTTATTTCTACAGAGATCCAGAGCTCAGATTGACCACAATAAACAAACTTGAACGTAATCACGTTAAAGACATTCTAAAACCGTTTACATACTAAACAAAAAATTCCTTAAAGTTTCAAATAAGTTAATCACAACTTTTGATTCAACAGAATACAAAAACTATATATATTTTTTTTAAGATGAGCAATAATTTTAGAAAATAAACTGCTGCCCATCCATGTTAGATGGGTTAAAAAGCAAATATGCTTAAAATTCAGGGTCCAGTATTGAACAATGAGAGACTATTCAAAAGTGAACATCACTGAAGACAGTTGTCCATCTTTTATTAAAATTTTGTTAATTATTTTTTATACAAGGCTGGAGCCTTTTTATTTGAGCTACCACAAGATGAATAAAACAGTGTGCTTTTAACAGACAAGACCAGAGATGAGATATTTGACCATAAGTTGGAGCACATTTGGAAAAAACGGATGCAAATTGTTTATGCAGAAATGCTGTAACAGATGTAAAGAGCAAAAAAGGAAAGTTTATTATTCAGAGCTGGTTGTTGCCTCCGGAGTGGCACCTTGCAGTCATTCAACTTTGAACATCTGTATATTGAAAAAGCATTCTAATGTGAAAATGTTTGTTTTGTTTTGTTGTTCCATGTTTAGGGTGATCATCCCATCAAACAAAAAAAAAGTTGCTCAGAAAATGAAGGAGGGCCCTTGACATGAAATGTGCTGACATGGTGACATGACGTACGCTCGGTGATTTGAGCTCTTTAGCATAGCATTTTTCACACAAAGCATTTAATTTAAAAAATAATAAATCAGTAAACAAGTTCTCAGCTCCTTTTTGCAGAGAAAATCTAATTTTTACACTAAGGCACGGGTTTCAACTGTAAATTTTGGAGCTCGGCAAGACGGAGGTTTATTCCCGAGGTCGCCCTGTTAGCTTAGCTCGTAGCTTAGCTTCTCAGCTTAGCTGCTTTTAACAAACCAAAAACACGATTTTGGACGGTTAGCACAGATTTTAAAGAGAAAGGGAGGAGTCAGTGAAGCCGTGTCTTCAGTAGAAAGAGAGAGACACTAAGAAACAAAGCCGATAAATGAAAATGAGGTCGAGGTTGTTTATCGTGACAGGCCTACCATTCACACACTCATTCACACTTGGGGACAATTTAGAGTCACCATTCAGCCTAACATGCATGTTTTTGGTCTGTGGGAGGAAACCGGAGTCCCCGGAGAAAACCCACGCATGCACGGAGATAACATGCAAACTCCACCCAGCAACCTTCTCGCTGAGAGGAAGCAGCTCTACCAACTGCGCCACTGTGTCGCCATGATGCAAACCCCATTTTATTATTTTTGTTACGTTTGTCAGCAAAACCCGTTAGCCTAAAATGGGTGTTCTCAAATGAATGGGATTGTATGTGGGTGTCTCTAGTTTGGCTTCATTAAAACTTTTTATACATTTACAAACGTTTCAAGAATTCAACAAAAAAAGGCAGATCTTGTTGAGAGGTTGGACATCCCATATGAGTTTTGAAATCTGCAGAAGCAGATTTATTATTGGCAATACAGAACATATCTTTAAATTTAACTCATCTCGTTCAAGGATAAGTTGTAAGAAATCATTTCTACTTAATATGTGGATTTTTTAATTGTTCATGAGACCTCATTCACACATTTTCACCCAAGTTAAAATGACCAATCATTTTTTATGACTGACTGGCCAAAACTTAAATATGCATGGTTCCAGTGTAAATGGTAATTGGACTGTACTTAATGCCTTTCTATCTTATCAAGACACTCTAAGCACTTTACAACACAACCTATGCCCTCATTTATCCATTCATACAGCACTCTACTAGATCTGTGCAAAGCATAATCAGAGCTTTATCACATTCATACACTGATGGGACACACATCAGAGGCTATGAGGGGTTCAGTGTCTTGCCCAGGGACACTTCAGCATGCGACTGCTGGTGGAATCGAACCGCAAACTCTTGCATCGGAGGACGCCTGCTCTAACCACTCAGCCACAGTCTCCCCTGTGTACTTCACTTACTCTGGATTTTCATTAAGAAAAACTGAAGAATTTAGCACACAGTTTTAATAATATTGGATTATCTCAACACATTTAGTGCTTCTTTGCGTTTAACATTACGTCCCACACATTTTCATTGTGCTGCAAGCTTGGATGTAACTTTATTTTTTTTTTACTTAAAATAAGAATTGTCATAAACCTAGGTGTGCATAAAAACAAGGACATGATATGTAGGTGTTAGAAATAGGTCTCATTATTTTTGAAGAGCCCTGAAAGTGCCAAAATACTTCTCAGAAACAGAAAGCGTAAAAAAAAAAAATAAATAATAATAATAAAATAAAATAAAAAAATCTAGATATGCATTTCAAAACAAAACAAGGCTAAAAGTTTGCTTTCTTAAATCAAAAGAGCCTCTGGGAATTACATAATACACAAATGCATATAAACCCACACACTTTTCTTTTGACTAATTTGACTAAATCTGTCACACACACAGACTTTGTTAAAACCTTTGTTTTTTTAAATAAAGCTGACATATACTGTTGTAAAACAAGTTGTCTGTCTGGGGAAGCTTTTTTTACGCCGCTTCTATGGACGTCAATGAGGGCGAAGATCTTAAAACTAGACCCGTCACAATAACAAATTTTGCTGGGACATTCATTGCCTCAGAAATTATTGCGAGAAACGATAATATTGATTGAAATTTGACAATAATCAGTAATTATTGTCAAATTTAAAAGAAATGTTTTAATTCGTTTTGAGTATTGTACCTTTTTTGACCACTGGAAGCAGTATAAGACTGAACCAAAGGATGGATAGTAAGTGAGCGAGCAGCGTGTCACTTTAAGAAAAACGGGAAGGAGGCCCCTTGACATGACATGGGCTGTCTCTCTTCAGTTCTCAAAATGGTGGACGGTCGGTGTAGATTGAGATCTATAGCATATGATCTTTCACACAAAACTTTTAATAAAAAATAAAAAAAATCAGTAAAGTTCTCAGCTTCTTTTATAGAGAAAAAACTTTTTACACGAAGGCACGGGTTACAACTGTGAAATTTGGAGCTTCGACAAAACAGTTTTTCCCCGAGGTCGGCCTGTTAGCTTAGCTCGTAGCTTAGCTTCTCAGCTTGGCTGCTTTTAACGATCCAAAAACATGATTTTGGATGGTTAAAATGGATTTTACAGAGAAAGGGAGGGGTCAGTGAAGAACACCGGAGTTGAGTTTTTTTGTCATCCAGTGTCTTCAGTAGAAAGAGAGAGACATGAAACAATAAAGCCAATAAATGAAAATTAGGTCAATAATTTTCATTTATCATGTGATTAATTGATTTATTTATAACGACAGGCCTACTTGAAAGGAAGCAAGGCTGCTCTGTGTGAGAGTAAAGGGGACATTTAAAAGCTCTAAGAAATTATCTGTCTAACGACCTCTGTTCATTTATAAAAAAAATTTTACACTTTTTGTTCTCTTTTGTCATAAAGCACTTGCAAAGAAGTAAATGGTAAATGGACTGTACTTCTATATCTCCTTTCTATCTTTTCAAGAGACTCAAAGCGCTTTACAATCTGGGCCCTCATTTACACAATCATGCAGCACTCTACTGGATCTTTACTAAGCTAATCTGAATCTGTAGAGATTAATCATTGCTTTATCACATTTATAAACCGATAGGACACACACTGGAGGCAATGAGGGGTTCAGTGTCTTGCCCAGGGACACTTTCGCATGTGTCTGCTGGTGAATTTGAACCCCCAACTTTTGCATTGGAGGACAACTGCTCTAACCACTCATCCACAGCTGCCCTATTGACGGCTGTGGCTGGGTAGAAGTGATGACTAAAGACTAAATCAGATTCGTGATCGGGGCTTTTCTGTCTTGTACTAGAACTAAAGATACACGAGTGAAACAGTTAAGGAATCTGCTGAGAAAAATCTGCTTTTAGACACTTTTCTGGTTTTTGCTAAACTTAAACATTTTCCCCTTGTAGAGCTCAGGGGAAAATAATTTCATTAAGTGCTATGTGTTGTCATCATTGTATGTTCCCATACAATGGCAAAATTAGTTGTCTGCATTTAACCCATCGCACCTGGGATGCATCCAGGTGGAGCATTAGGCAGCTATGTAGGTCCCCAGGGAGCTATTAGGGATTGGGTGTCTTGCTCAGAGAGACCACGACGGGGGAATGGAGGGGGATCAAACCTGGAAATTTTGGGTCCCGAGTCGGCTGCCCTAGCTCTACCCCATCTCGGCCCTCATTAATCGAGCTTCATAAATGTCTGATTACATTAGTTTTGGTTTACGTGCGCTTTTATTTCTGTAAATGTCCACACTGAGCTTTGTATTATATGAATGAATTGGTATTGTAGAACGATTACGGAGCAGATAAGGAATTCTGCATCAAATGGAATGTAATAACATTACATACAACAGTCCTATGATGTATCCATTGGAGAAAAATATTCTTGCTTTATCTAACTTACTCAAAAGGAGCCAAACTCAATGACGGGAAAAGATGTGAAGTCTGTTGGATGACTGACGAAACATCTCAGCACAAAAGAAGAAACTGTCCAGATGACCTGACTGAACATGACTGGATTTTATTCCTGGATTATTGAGCATGAACTTTGGTATTTTTAACTGTTATTTTACTTGCAGTGACAGATTTTCGGGACAGGTTACACAGATACGTATACAGGAAGTACACGCATGAAGCTCAGTCACAAGAATCCGCCACGAGTAGTGTGTGCAGCTTGTTTTTATACGCTTATCAGTTCAGCTGAGCTCACAGACCCCGAGGTGTCCTTGGAGCCAGCTGCAAGCCTGCAGCCTCACTCAGCTTCTCATCCAGCTCAGGGGGTTCAAGATGGCGGTGGCATGATAACTCACATTCTTACTAGGCTCCTGTCAGCACCGTTTAAAAACTGCCTTTCATAAGAAGAGTCTTGCCACCTCAGCGTTGGATTCTTGTGAAGTTGGCATTTATGATCGAATCGACGGAGCTACAATATGACCTCCAAATTAAAGAAATCAAAGGCTGCGGTTCTGTGGCTGCTGGGCCCAACACAGCCTCAGACCAAAGTGCTTCTGGATCAGGAGAAACGGCTCTGCCCTCACTGGGCTCCAGAGAGACGGTCGAGTCGGCCATGAAGTCAGACATTCCGGCTTCAATAAAAACTGAAATTTTGGCGATAATTAGGTTGGAGATGAAGGCTGCCCTGGCAAAGGATCTCGCCTTTATTAAGGGCGATCTCCAAGCAGTGAGGGCAGAGGTCATTAACAGCATCACGGCCCTCAGAGCAGAAATCAACCAGGTGAGACTGAGTGTGACGGAAGCTGCAAACGAGCCATCTAACTGGCCAGACAAAGTGGAAGTTTTGTGCAGTACCATGACAGAACAGAGGAATGAGGTGGATTGGCTGAAGAAGAGGTTTGAGACCGTGGAGGGACATATGAGAAGGAGAAACGTCAGGGTCATAGGTGTCCCTGAATCGCCACAGTCGAGCAGTCCTGCAGCAGTAGCTAAGATGCTAACAGAGGTGCTGAAGCTGAGCAAGCCACCACTAATCGACTGCTTGCACCCGACGCCGGGTGGGGGGAGATCAGGTGATAAACCAGATTTATCGTGGCCAAACTGCATTATTACCAGGATCGTGTGGAGACATTACAACAAGTGCACAATTGTGGCCAGCTTCACTTTAAGGAATCATTGATAATCATCACAGCTGACTACACTTCAAGCATAGCAAAGGCACGAGCAGCATACACTAAGATGAGGAGACGCCTTCACGGCCGACAAGACGTTTGCTACAGTCTTTTTCCTGCACGGCTTTGCATCACGCATGGAGAGACAGACAAAGAGTTCGTCAACTCTGATAAAGTTATGGAACATGTCAGGAGGAATATCATCTCAGAAATGGGCAACGAGGATCGAAATAAATCGTAGGATTGGCTTCGCTCAACCAGCATTCTTCTCAAGTGAAGTGCTCTGTTAGAAAACTATGCAACAAACTTGACTATCAGGTTATTTTTCATTCATTTAAATTCACTCATAAGTTGAGTTAATTTGAGTTAAATCAGCTGCCCACTTCTAATGTGTGTTATAAAACCACAAAAGCATCCTCAACCTTTAACCAAAATATAACCATTTTTATCTACAATCTTTTGTCTCAACGTCGTCAAAGAGGAATCAATTGGAGTAAGAACCAATCCATTGATCTTAGTATTCAATGAGCAAAATCAAGTTCTTTTATTATTAAGAAACCCTCATATTTCAACCTGACAGGAATGCCATTGACTGCTGTGATAAACCTGCTGAAACCTGATGATAATACTGCAGATCAACCTTGCTCTTTCAGCCTTAGGTGCTCCTCGTTAATTCACAAAAGGTTGTTAGTGTACCTGTGTGTGTGTTGGGGGTGTGGGGGGTGGTTAACTAGCAGAAGTAAAAGATGGATGTGCCTATTGGTCTTTCCGTTGTTCAACTCTGGGGCTTTGCTTTCAAAGCAGTGGCTGCTCTGAAAAAGCAGACATTAAAGAAAAATGAATAAGAAAGCTCTTCACTAATGAACAGATGAGTAGATCTGGAGAAGGAAAAAATGGGGGTAGACAGAAAGTGAACATTGAGAAAGGAAAGAGTTCACAAGGGTGTATTTTTGCTCTAAAGTCATTGGGCAGACTGTGACTCTTCTAAAATACTCTTTTCTTAGCGCAACAGATTTCTGTATGAACATAACAACACAAGCCAGTTTAACAGCAATTACCATGTTTTTCGCCCAATAAGTCGCGTGTTTTTGCATAATTTGCATGCCTTGAGACTTATACGTCAAAGCAATACATTTAGGGATTTTTTTTCCCATATTTATAAACCAATTTTTGGCTGAGATATGATATAATATTGAACACTACCATTTTCAGCCACTAGATGGCACTCGAATAGTATGGCATGCCATATAATGTTATAGGTAAAAGTGGCTATTAATGACAGAATCGGCTTGCCATAGCCTGCCATCTTCGTTCTGCTTGCTGCTTGGAGCAACAGTCAAATCAGCTTCATTTTGCTGTGCCACCCCGGCAAAATGCAGCTAATTTGACCTTTAAAGTGCATTTATTAAGCAAAAGTTCAACTGAGACACAACTTTGCTATAATGTCGAGCAAACAAATAATAGTTTTTAGGTGGTTATCTTGTTAAATTTCAAAGAATTGCGCAGCATTCCTTCTTTCTGATTTCCTCCCTCAGAGCGCGCTCCCAGAGCACCGAGGCAGCAAATACTTTTGAAATACAGCTGACTTGACCGTTAAAGTCTTTTTATTAAGCAAAAGTTCAACCGAGACACACCTTTACTATAAAGTGGAGCAAACAAATAATTGTTTTTAAGTGTTAATCTTGTTAAATTTCGAAGAAATGTGCAGCGACTAGTCCCTCTGCGCGTGCCCATTTCCGCGAATCGGGTTTTGAAAATACAGCTGATTTGACCATCAAAGTGAGACACACCTTTACTATAATTTTGAGCAAACAAATAATTGTTTTCAAGTGTTAATCTTGTTAAATTCTTCTTAAAGTCCTCCCGTGCACGCTCTCGCAACCGCCATTTGGCAGTCAATCGATTTTTGGCACAACACCGGCCCACGTTTCCAGGTTGTCATCAGTAACAAATGCAATGCATCAGCGGTGACGCATAATAGAGTGGTATATGGCAAAGCAACGTATTTATGGATTTTTCCATTTTATTAGTCATATTTGGACTGATGCGACTCATAAGGCGGTGCAACGTTTACGGTGGAAAATACGGTAACTGCACTGTGGCTGCCTCAAACCGTGCTGGCACCCCACTAATCACTTTGAAAAGTCATTACAAAACAGGGCCTGTAAGTTTTATGTAGAATAAGAATTTGTTTAAAAATGTTTAAGTGGTATATTCTCAGGATGTCGATTGTTCTGTGACAGATTTAAAATTCATTTGGCCAACCTGTTTTGTTGTTTTGGCCAAATACTGTCAAATAAAGCTAAAAAGCCATAAAAAGTAATGTTTAATCAGGAATGTCAAGCTTTGTAGTTGAGGCTTTATTCACTGCTACTGAATCAGGCTTGAGCAGTCAAGGAAAGCCATGATGTTGGAAAGTCGTTTCTTTTCATCGCACTGTGGAGGCAGATAGCAGCTTGCCATTATCGGGCACAAGGAATATTCTGGACAGTTATTCCTCAGAGCAACTATGGGAGAAAAAAAAAAATCACACACATTTGAAGTTTCCCTGACACAAGCACACCCACTGTCCATTTGTTGCTGTGTAAAGCACATTCCGACAGCATGACCATGTCAGAGAAAACAAAGGGATGACTGAAAATGTAATTGATTTTGTCTTGGAGTAGAAAGGCTGAGGAGATTCATAATGCTGCTTACAATCAGCACAAAATTACTTTCATGTGAAGTCTCCAAATTGGAAATTAAATGCGATATTGAAAAGAGCTATCAGACGAGGGAGCAATTTCACGCGTTCCTCTAAAGCTCAGAAAATCAGTCTTGCATGCAGTCACTTTCTGACAGATGCATAGTTTCAGTATTCATTCATTTTGCACTGGAACTTAGAAGCTTCTTTGTTTAATATACATTTTCAAAGCAGCCTGAATATCTAAATAGCTCTTCGTCTTCTTCAACAATCTTTAAATATATATACTGTAAATGTAAAAATCATAAACAGTCATGTTGGTGACAACATTAAAGCAGTTTCTGTCCCATCATGGTGATAACATTACACAAATAAAATGCATTAACTTTTAATGAAATTACGAAATTTTGAATTTTATTAAGAGTGCTTAAATGCTCGACATTTTGATCTAAAGATGGAACTCCATTGCAAACAAGTAAATAAAATCACCAAAACATGAATGTAGAAAACTAAAAACAGGGAACATGTCTGCATTGGTTCTTGCCGGGAGTCCAACAGATGCTTAAAGCCACCAAGTCAAGGTCGAGAGCTTCAGGTCTTTTTGCAAGAATATAATTGCAAGAATTATAGCAAAGGTGTGTCTCGGTTGAACTTGTACTTAATAAATGCACTTTAACTTTTAACGTTTGCTCCAGGAGTTCCGGAGCGAGACGAAGGTGGCTTGGTATGGCAAGCCAAGTGTCTCGTTAATAGCCACTTTTATCTATTAATGAGACACTTGACTTATATTACTTGAGGGCACTCTAGCAGCTGAAAATGGTAGTATTCCGTATTTTTCCATGTCAGAATGAATGAAATAGTCAGATCTCAGCCAAAAATTGGATTATAAATATGGGGGATAAAACGTATATTAGTTGCTTCGGTGTATAAGTCGCAGGACTTGCAAATTTATGCAAAAAGGCGCGACTTATAAGGTGAAAAATACAGTAGTTTAACCATAACCAGTCTGTGTGTACCTCATTACTTCCCTTTTAATCCGTTTCACTCAATTGCCATTTTGACAAACAACTTATTTACGGTTTCTTTTCGCCGGAATCCTTTTTTTACTGCTATTTAAACCATTTGCCGATTCACCAGTCAGCCATAAAATTGTGACCCCTGATAAATACAACTGATAACATTCTAATCTTATTACAGCACAAAGTTTCACCAAGAAATCTTGCAGACGCACATGCACACACATCTTCCTTTCCGGGCTGCGGGGAGGACAGCCATGGATGAAACGGAAACCTCTTAGAAGTGGCTTAAGAGTTACGACTAATGAAATGAAAGGTTAATTTGACAGTGTTTATGGAAAACAAGCTCAATCCAGGATAAGCCCACTCTAAAACCCAAAGGGCCCCTGAATCCTTTTCTAACGGCACCAAGGAATACCCCAAGGAAGCCCTAAATACTTGTGTTTTTTGTCTTATGCCCCCACTTAGACATGTTTTGGTGGTCAATTTTAGAAAATCATGGCTCATCATTGTGTGCAGAGCTAACAAAACTATTTTAGACTCAGTCCATTATTTGGTTGCTCATCTCACCCACACCACACCTGCCTCAGCCTGATTTGTACTCCCTTTCGTAGCCTCCCTCACTTTATTTTTAAACCTACTAAAGTACAAAATTCATGCTCAATAATTCATGTAAAAAAAAAAATCCAACAAATTTAAGTCAGGACCATGTAAAAAAAATGTTTCATTCTTCATCCAAAGGACTTCATCAGTCCGAGGAACCACAACAAACTTAGTCCCACACGCAGCACACCGACATAGTGGGCCAACCAGTTTGATGGTGATAAGATGGTTTCTGTAGTCCTGGATTCTGTTACCTGGAGTATTGAGCATGAACTTTGATGTTTTGAACCACTTTGGTCATGGCTGCCTCAGAGGAGTTGACGGGGGAGAGGGCGGACTCCAGAAACCATCCTATCGGCATCAAACTGGTTGTCCCACTATGTGAGTGTGCTGCTTGTGGGACTGAGTTTGTTGGTGGCTCCTCAGACTGATGAAGTCCTTTGGATGAAGGATGAAACATAAAAAAATAAATAAAATAAAAAAACACCCAGAGGACTACTGGAGTGCATTTTAGAACTAGTAATGGACAGATTTAGACCATTAAAAAAATAATTATAATGCAACTTCTGCTGTTTTTACACACCTGCACATTCAGAGGTGTTTTCTAGGATGCATTTAATCATACGGGGAGCTCCTGTGAAGGTGTTCAATTCATCTCTAGCACTTTGAAATGATTAAAACTGAACTGAGAAGGGTTTGAGACTCCCAGACAACTGGCTATTTTAGGAGAAAATGCTGCACCGACTTTTGGAGCATGTTCAAACCTGAAGCAAGGAAATTGAAAAGTCCAACCAACGTTTCCAGACATTCTGTTTACCAATTTGTCTCCCAGCAGTCACAGCCCAGTAAGATACTAGCGTAAAGTTACATTCACTTTGTCCACATTAAATTGTTAGGAACCATAAAGAGCAGTGGTCTGGTGTGAGGTTCAGTCCCGGCTTCCCCTGCCACTGATCGGCAAATCAACGTGCAAATGTGTATGTTGCGATGGTCAATAAAACTAGACGGGTGTTATGAATATGCAGTACATTTACCATCTCGTTTGGATTATCACTGGCATCAGTGATGTCCCAGATGACAAACTGACAGCTGATAAATAATGTTATACTCGTAAGAAGCTGAAAAGATCACGAGGACATAAACAGTAGATACTTTTGAGTCATTGGGTAATTAGCCGAGTGTGAACTCCTCAGATTGAGCCGCTCCCATGAAATATGACCCAGTCTCCACTGATTAGCAATCATAAACACATCTGCACACACACACACTCCAACTTGCATCATGGTGTGCATTACAGTAACCCACACTTTCTGAATATGAGATTATAAAAAGCTCTTTGAGACCATTAGCTTGACTGATGCATTGACTTGGAAAAGAAAAAGCCTTTCTGATAACATGTCGGCATGCACAGCCCAACAGCAGAATGATGGTGTTTACATAAAAATCCCATACAACTCAACCAGGAAGCTGCAACACTCAGGAGATTTATCTGAAATTATGGAAGGAAGCCTTTAAACAGTTGGAGTGTAAAGAAGCTATTTAAGTTTTTAGTTAACCCCGCAGTTTTGTTTGTTTGTTTTTGTTGACATGACTGTCGACGAGGAAGAGGGCCGGCATCAGAGAAGGGGGCGTGCCAAAGACACCATCTTAGCACCAACATAACTGGTTTGTTCCACTTTGGAGAAAGGTGTTTGGGAGAAGAATCAGTTTTGTGTTGTGTGTTTCCTTGACTGATGAAGCCTTCTGGATGGAAGGTGAAACGTTTCAGAAAAAAAAAAAAAAAAACTGTCCAGATGACCCGACTGAAAATGTTGGAATCTTAACACGCTGCATCACTGTGTGGTGCAGTAGCTCAGCTGCACGGTGGCTCAGAGCAAAGTGTTCCAGAGAGTTATCAACCCAGCCCAGAAGACTGTGGGTTGTCCTCTTCTCTAACTGGTAGATCTCCACAGTTCCCACTGCATTAAAAAAGCCCACAACATCTTAAAGGACACGTCTCACCCTGGACATGATCCGTTTGAACTGTTACCATCAGGGAAAAAGTTCAGATCAACTAAGAGAAGAACAAACAGATTTGAAAACAGTTTTTATCTCAGCTGTTACTGAACTTAACAAAAGTTATAACAAC
>NC_056509.1:41202355-41214007 GCF_014905685.2 Nematolebias whitei
AGCGAGTAAGGAGATCGTACTACGTCTCATTACAGCCCAGAAAAAGCTGCATCATTGTTCCACTAACAAAACAGCATGTTAATCTGGCTACACCACGAGTATCTGGGAGATTAATTAAGAATAAAACAGATTTGGCAGGGGACAAAACCACTTCATGAACAAGTGTGTGTGTATATATATATTATATATATATATATATATATATATAATATATATATATATATAACCTTTATTAAGACAGGTAAATCTTTGCGTGCTTTTGTTTACCATTAGTCTTCATCTGCATGATACCTTTGTGTAAATTGTGTTTTTAATCTTTGGCTGCAAATGAAAGCTTATTTGAAATAACTGAAACTAAATATTGCTTTATATGACATTTTCCAGAAAAAAAAATGGTTTTGGGTATTACTTCAAAAGACTGTACAATCCATTCTGTCCTATTTTGAAACCAGAGGCTTATACATAAATAAAACCTTGTTTCATTTTTTAGTAGTTGCATAACATATTCTCAGATCATGTACTGTATGTAGAACACCAATGTGAAAAATACTGCAAGACATTGCATGCACTTCAATATGTGCAAAAGGCTAAATTATATTCAGCAGTTTTTATAAACTCCTCCTTGAATTGCCACCTTATGGTGGAGGAGTTCGTCCACCTTAATGACCCTTGGAGCTATGCTGTTGGGGGCCATTGTAATTGCCCCTGGTAGGGTCTCCAGAGGCAGATTGGTCTTGGGTGACAGAGCAGATGAAGAGCAATTCAGAAGACTCTTATGGACAGAAACAAACTAGGAGCTCAGTGCCCCTTGCCTGTACGTGGGTTACGAGGGCAGCACCCTGGAGCCAGGCCTGTGGGAGGAGCTCATCGGCGAGCGCCAGGTGACTGGGTCTCTACCCATGGGGCCCGGTTGGGCTCAGCCCGAACAACAAGTAAGATGGGTTTGCCTTCATGTGGACCCACCAACTGCAGAAGGGGCCACATGAATCAGGTGCATGATGCCATGTGCAGTGGGCCTTGGTGCTCTGACCCCGTCTTATCAAAGCTGGCTCTTGGGACATGGAACCTAACCTCTTTGGTGGGGAACGAGCCTAAGCCTGTGTGTGAGGTTGAGAGCTACCAACTAGATATAGTTGGGCTTACTTTGACACACAGCATGGGCTCTGGAACCAATTTCCTTGTGAGGGGTTGGACCTTATTCCAATCTTGAGTTGCCCATGGTGAGAGGTGGCAATCTGGTGTGGGTCTACTCTTGACAGGATGAAGGAGAGCCTCTTACCTCGGAAACATAATTAGATTTTTGATAACTGAATTCTGCTTTTTGGAGTTGGTGGAAATCTGGATTATCATTGATAAGATAAACGGCAGCAGCTATTTTAACTGTCTGGAATGTGTGTGCCGAGCTTGGCAACATTCCGACTCTGTGTGAACTCTGTGGACCCGTATCAGAGCTGAGCAGGCAGAACTGTGGAACTTTCTGGCGGTGTTCACTGACTTTTGGAAGGAATAGATCTTGGGGAAATTGTAAGCCCGACTTCAATGCAAGTAATCACAACTCGGCTGTTTGGAGTCGCCATGAGATGTACTAGCGAGACTGTAAAAGGTAGACGTGGAAATTAACGAGCTCGGTCTGACCCAAAACACTGTTGAAATCTGAATCTGGCTCTGGCCTTGGAAGGCTGACCATCTCAATTTATCCTTGGATGTTATGGAAACAAGATGCTCTTCTACGCCAGCATATATATTATGTCTATTTATGCTTGCTTTTTTTGTGCTGAAGTAGGTTTTTTGCTATCTTACACTGTGTCAAAGAGAGTGAGACTTTTTTATGCCTCTTTCCTGTCATGTTTTCCACTTTCCTTATCTAATGAAAAGGTGGCGCTGCTCTCTGCGGCTGCAGCCTCAGACATCTGTCTCCCCTACGTCTGTTTTCCTTTCTTGACGGATGTACTGAAATACAAATTTCCCATTGGGATCAATAAAGTATATTGAATGATTAAATATAAATATAAATTTGAGTTTATGTCATTTGATAGAAGGATGACATCTTTACAGTTAAGGTGTATTAAAACAGTCATGAAAGACAGCAGGTGACGGGGCTGCTAGGCCTTTAGTTAAATTGGTTTTCAGAATAAAAAAAACTTCATGTTAAATACTCAAAACTAATTTTTAAACATATTTGCTGCATCCAATTCTTTATGTTTAATGTGCATATTTGGCCCAAAGTGTTCCATTTTTACATAATATGTAGTTTCTAATGCAAATTATAGTTAATGATGTTGTGACAGGTCTATTCAAGTGAAAATTATGCTGCTTGGAGTTTAATAGCAGCACAAATGTCAGAATTTTCACAAGAAAAAGTGTCATCTGTGTCTAAGAATCACTTTCGTCTTCAATTTCAAGAACGCATTAGTAAAATTGCAGCAAGCATTCACACCAAGACGGCAGAAAAGAAAAGCGATGAGCGATCATGTCGTCAACCTAAAATTTGCAGTTTAAACTCCCATTAGCCGCCTCCCCCCGTCACTTCGATTCGATTAGGCTGCTGGTTTCTACCTCTCTGTTGTGAACTCTTCTCAGATACCTGCAGGCGGCTGCACTGTGATTACATGAGCTGCGTCATCTTCTAAATGACGAGCAGGACGCAACCAGGCGTGAGTGTGACGACGAGAGTTCTCATGCAGGAGATGAGAGAAAACACCTACTCTGGATATTTGCGTGTGGTTTTGTTTTATTTAGGATTTTAAAATAGTTTGTTTTCTTTTTTTGAAATTAAATCCATAAGTGGACATTTTCTGCCTAAATAAAAGGGTAACATTTTCCCCATCAATACCGACAGCAATGTAGGGATACTATAATCTATTTATTTTTATTTTTTAATGATTCTGTGACTTCTAAGCTGATGAGCTGAAGTCTCTTCCTGGACAGAGATCATGAAGCTGATGTGGGCTTTGATTCATGTTTTGGCCTACTAATAAAGATTTCGGACATGTTAAATAGCCGGGCGGCATGGAGGCTCAGCTGGTAGAACAGTTTAATCTCAGCGAGAAGGTTGCCGGTTCAAATCCCAGCCGGGGACATTTCTGGGTGGAGTTTGCATGTTCTCTCTTTGCATGCATGGGTTTTCTCCAGATACTCCAGTTTTCTCCCACAGATCAAAAACATGCATGTTAGGCTGATTGGTAACTCTAAATTGTCCCTAGGTGCAAGTGAGAGAGTGAATGGTTTGTCTTGTTTGTCTCTCCGTGTCCCTGCGATTTACTGGACACCTGTCCAGGGTGTCCCCTGCCTCTCACACAGCGACTGCTGGATATGGACTCCAGTGACCGGAAAAAGCAGCAGCGGGTAAAGATGATGTGATGGATAGATGGATGTTAAATTGCCTAAAATATGAACAGGGTTCGTTAACATACATAACTGAAAATTTTGGTCATAAATGAGCTCAAAGTCATAATTTTAATCATATTAAAGCAGTTTTTCATATGGTGGTTCATATGGTGGTGCAGAGGTTAGAGAAGGTGGGCCTGTGATTGGAAGGTCATCCGTTTGACTCCCAAACTGAAAACATAAAAATGTGGGTGGAAATGGTGAAACACCCACACCTGCCTCCACCCTCATTTTCCCCACTCTGGGCCCATGAGCAAGGCCCTTATCCCCCACCATCTGCTCCCCCGCATGCCCTAGATGGCAGCTCTCTGCTCCACACAGAGGGCTGTGGTAGCTCGGTGGTCTGTGATTACGTCAGGAAGGACATCCGGTGTAAAAACAACTGCCAAGTCTTCGTGTGAGTTCGTTCACTGTGGTGACTCCTGAAGAAGGGAGCAGCCGAAAGAAGAAGAAAAAAAAGTTTTCAGATAAATGCTTTCAGCTCAAGTGGTTTTCAAAAGATTCTCCAAGCCGTTAAAATAATAAAAATTTGCTTACAGTTTTACATCAGTCACTTCCTGTGGAAAAACATCTTTGCTCTCCTCCAGACAGGGACAGTGACAACATGAAAAAACAAACACTAATGGGACGAGTGACATGCGGAATCTATAAAAAGGCTTGAAAAGAAAATTTGTTCAAATGTTTGAAATAAATCAAATTTATCCTTTTCACACGTGACCTTTTCAAATCTTGTGCTTGTTTTGCAAATCCCTCTTCCAGCTCCTCACATATTAATGAGTTGGAAGAGTGTATTGATCAGGAGGAGAATTTATTGGTTACAGGCGTAATATGACAATCGGTCCATTTTCCTTCCAGCATCATCACATCCTGTCAAACTGTCCGAACCACGTGACATCATAAAACCATGCAGAACACGTTTACTGTCCGTTTGACCAACTGTTGACACAAGATCCGTCTTTAAAGCCTTGGCTTTAACTGCTGAAGTCATCCGTGTCTGTTAGCAAAATATCTCTGGACCACTGGAGGATTTTTAAATGAAACTATTAAAAGTGATTAGGTGTACTTCAACTGATTAACACTTTCATGCACAGCCAACTAATCTTAAACCAATCAAAAGGCTACAACTGGCAATTTCAAGATACTGTGCTACACTTTGGAGTGGTAGCTGAGCGTTATCCTTCGATTTCATTAAATGGTCCAAACAGAAATCTTCTGCAACTGATTAACTTTTACAGTTGACCTAATTCAAGATGGACACCACAGCTAATCCATATTAGACATAAAAATGGCCACGGGCTGTCAGTTTTACAGATATTAAATTAAAATTTGGGGTGGTAGTAGCTGAGAGTCATCCTCAACACATTCTGAGCACCAGCACTGAGCAGAACATCATTTACAAGTTTTGATAAAAATAAAAAAAAAAGATACAGCTTCAGCTCCTTTCAGCTTAAAACAATTTTAGTTTAAAACTGACATGGGAGGCAGAAGACAAAATGGAATGGCAATCCTTAAAATATCAAAAGATGTTTGAATGTAAAAGGTTGAAGATGTTTCTTCAAGTCCTCACTCTTTGTGCTTTTAATGCTTTTGTAAAGGTCTGGAAGTTCATCAGTTGTAGATGTGCATCCACTGATCAATGTCTGAACGTATCAATATGCGTTTATAAGTTATTGTGCTAACAGACAAATGAACACGCAGACAGTAACTGACAGGTGCAAAAACAATGTTGCCTTTTCGTTTTGGAATGGCAAAAATACAAGTTTACTTTGAATATATTTAATTAAAAAAATAAATAAAAGTATGTCCATCTTAAGAAAGTTGACATAACGTTACATTTTCAGACATTTCAAATAGAAAAGTCATCCATTTCTTATACTAGCGATGACATTTTGCTCCACAATCGCCTGAAAAATGCATTTAAAGCATGACGGAGTTAAAATAGACAAATAAATCAAGTTCGTATGCCACTCAAGGTGAGCATCCAAACCTTCACCCTGTCAGCACAGGTTCCATCAGCCCAGGGGAATACAGGAAAACACGATCCAACTGATGCTATTGTTAGACTGAAGACCTGCTAAAGAATAAAAATAAAAAAGGTCCAATATGCCAAAAATCTCTCGCACACTAAATGTTGTATATACAAACACACTGCGTCTCATTATCCTTCCTCGTCTCTCACACAGAGCGGTCCAAGCCGGAGCTGGCTGACAGATCTGAATTCATGCTGGACGGTTTGGGTCGACACTCGGCTCTCGTCAACATTGAATCTCCACACCTTAATGTTCAGTGTGCATGTGCACGCATGTGTGCACATGTGATGAATGCTGACAAGGGAAAACAAACTAGTGAAAGAATATTCACTTCCAGACACGAGCTTTTACAAGTCTTATACAGAAAACGACTGAATTCAATGAGTGATAAGTTCAATCAATAATTCAATAATTAGGTAATAAAATAAGACAGTATAATGCAATAAGACAAGAGTTAAAACTTTAGGAACATCTATGAAAAGAAAAATAATAATTTTAAAGGGATAGTTCATAACTTTCCCAAAGAAACCAACGTAAGAAGCTCTAAACATCTATGCTAGCAGCTGGCTTTATAACCAGATTACAGAAAAAGTTGACAAATTAATAGCTAATCTGAGTGCGGCTAAGACCCAAGTGGATTCCTGACATAGTAAATAAAGATAGTTATTTTTGAAGCAATGGTTCTGTAAAAACAAAAAGCAGTGTCGAACTCCGTTACCAAAAGGAGCTCAAATTTCAAAACTTTGTCCGAGCTACGGGCTATTTTCATTATAATAATACATTTTATTTGTATAGCGCTTTTCTAAATACTCAAAGACGCAGACTCAGATGACACGTTAACTTGAGTCAGATACCCAATATCTTTTCGTGGTTACAGGTTCATCAAAAAGAGTTTGATCCGTCTCATTTGACGTTCTTGCTCTTTCCACATCAGGATCAATGATGATAGAATGATCCAGCCTTTTTTTCTGGCTTCAAAGTTAGCCAGCTGGCAAGAGAAGTCTACATTAAATTGTGTGTTTATCAGGGTTTTTTTAAGAAAAAAAAAAAGATTTACAATATTTTGCATTTAAATCGTCATCTTGGGGGACCATATTTGGCCCAAAGCTCTCGAGTTTGACAGATAACCAAGAACATTGTTACAACTGTAGCCAGAGAAACTCAGAGTAGTGAAGTAAAAACAGCAAGAAGACAAAGAAGTCATTAACCTTTCTAACTCCACCTGTGTGGTATCATACTCTGTGGGACAAAGGCATCTAGTGAGAAACCTTTAGGGCCTTCAACGCCTTCAGAGAAGGCCCATAAATTCAGCACATGTGAAATGTTCCGTTAAAATTTCTATTATTTTATATAAAATGTGTTTTCAGTGTAGTTTATTTCTTGCTCATTTCTCTTACCATATGTAAACTATGCAATTGAGCAAGAAACTTTAATTCATGAAAATACAATTACCCCGTCAGATTCTTTTAATTATTTTGTCTCTAGGCAGGAGCATGTTGGCTCTCACTGATTAGGACTTCACTGTCAGGAGAGAAGGCTACGCTGAATCAGAGCAAGAGTTTGTTAAATAATTGACAGGAAAATTAACCAGTTGATGGACAGGGGGTGGAACCAAAACACGCAGAGGAAGGCTTTCAGAAATTATTATTATTATTATTATTATTATTATTGACCTTTATTTAACCAAGCAAATCCCATTAGATCACAGATCACATTTAACTGTTGACCGTTTTATTTGTATTTTGCGTAAAACCAGGCACCACGCCTCAAAATAGTTTTCTAGCCATGTCTTTCACATAAGCTGCTTTCTTGCTGACATATTGTACAATTATATTTGTAAATTGGTCTTACTGGTCTTTTTTGTTGCGAGCGCAACATGTGAAGTTGCTGGGTGTCTGAATGTCTGCAGAACACAGAGCCCGATATGAACATTCTTTAGACCACATGTGTCAAACTCAAGGCCCGGGGGCCAAATGTGGCCCTTGTTGTCATCTTATCTGTCCCCTAAGATGATATTTTAAATGCTAAATACTTTTATCACTTTAATTTTTTCAGTAATCTTTGATTATGATGTCAAAAGTGCAACAGAGAACATCACACGAGACCAATCAAACTCTTGAGGAACCTGCAACCAAGAACAGATGTTGGGTATCTAACTTGAGTTATGTAGATTCTGAAACTGGCCCTTAGTTTGAAAAAAGTTAATTTTGGCCCCTTTTTGTAAGCGAGTTTGACACCCCTGGTTTAGACTCGGTGTATTTCAATGAACCAGAAGTAGGCACTAGATCACAAAGCACTGCAAAATACTGACTGAGCCTGTGAATGTGAAGATTTGTGATGCATTCAAATGCAACCCGTAAATTCAACAATTTAAATTTCAGTGGTTCACTGAAACCGTAGTTGCTCTAAAAATGAACGCTAAAAAAAATTCCATTTAGGTTGACATCAGATTGGCGTCATTACACGAAAAAGTTTTCCAGAAACATTTCTGTGAGTTCCTGTTAAAGTTCAGTGTGGTTTATTGAAACTACTTGTTGTGCTTGAATGCAAGAGACTGGATGAGCTGCTGGGGCATAAAAAAAAAAAAGGGGAAACCACTTCTAGTTTAGAGAATTTTCCAATTATGAAACTAAAAGTGACGCTATCGGACCACGACTTTGTAGCGATTTGAACATTAGCATATATAGGGTTGCTATGAGGTTATATTCGAGCTGAAGACCCAGCTCTTATTGTCATGGTTCGCCACCAGAGGCAAAACTCCTTATACTAACTCCATCACTGACCCAGTATTAGCTCTCCTGTTTGGGCTCCATTTAACCCTTTAAACAGCTAAAACTGACCTCAGCTAAAAGTCTAAGTGGAAAATAAATAAATTAGGTGTGTTGTGTAGTTTTGCATCCTGAAAATCTTCATAAAGTGGCAACTACTTCCATCTTCCTCTTCGCATTAGTGGATGATTGATGATTCAGCCAGAAAGACTAATGAGGATGTGGTGCAGGGCATACATATTTCATAACAAAAGAGCCTTTCGTGCAACAACAATCCAAATCGGCTACAAACATATTTTTCCAACACAGAGGTCGACATTAGGAGAGAGATTTTAATTCACAGGAACATTTTTTATTCAACAGAGGATGTTTTCCAAAACAATGAGCGTACAACCACAGAAGCAATGGCCCATTTATTCATCCTTAAAAAGGGAACTTTTAAAACCAGTCAAGTAAAATGTAATTTTTAAAAAATCTCAGCAACTGTATATTTGTTAATCGAGTCGTTTTGCTCACCTGAAGTAACCGTTCCTGGTTATAGCAGCCATGTATGCACAGCAAAAGATCTCTGGGTGTCAGAGAGGATAAATATGTACTCGTTTTCTTTCACTTACACGTATCTCATTCACTTTGAGTCTGTTTGTGCTCCTTTCTGGTGCTACACTGTCACACAGTGTTCTTCGTCCCTTTTATTCTCCCTCTTCCCTCATTATATTTCAGTCTCCTGATAGCTAGTCTCTCTTTCCATCACTAGCATTTTGTCTCCAACCTGCATCAGGACCTCATTTATCAGAGCTGACAGTGGTGGTTTGCATCTTGTTATTCCTGATGCACCTCCAGTCTTTCAACTGGTGTAGATTCTCAAAGCGTGATACGCTGTCGTGTTGAAATCGTCTACCTGAAGTTCACCACTTTGGTCTATTTTGTGAAAACAAGTTGCAGAATAGTTAAAGTAGTTATGGTTTGAATTTAAAATGCTCCTAAAGTGTTTTTCAGGTTCATAAATCTTGCCACGCTCCACAGTTTTATTCTGATTTCTCCTTTTTTCCTCCCTATACTTCCACAATGAACTCAATTCAAGCGCAAAATAATTTCCTGATTCATCCACTTCATTGTCGTTGCAGAGGTGAAGAACTTCAGGAATAATACAGACATGAATACACGTGTTTCAGCTTTTCACGGTGAACAATCAGCTTCATTCAAAGGGCTCTCATTTGATCATAAATCACCATTCTCAGTGTCAGAGCACAACGGAAACGGCATCTCGTCGTCAAACCCTTGTGTAAGTGGCATCAGTGCTCATTCTTCCTGTACATACATGGACATTCATTCATTCATTCATTCATTCATCCATCCTTTATTTAAACAGATAAATCACATTGAGCCTCATTTACAAGTGAGACTTGTTTGGACAGACAAAGTGGTGAACGTGACAACATAGGTTTTGGAGGCAAAAACAAATCCTAACATGCTCTTAATCTTTGGCTGAAGATTAAAAGCATGAAAATGGAAAAAAATAAAAAATACCTGGCACATAAGCACATAATGAAGCAGACATTCTGCGGAGGGGTGTAATGCAAGGATGGTGAGCATGCCCAGAAACAACACAGAGGCACTGCAAGAGTTCCAATACGAGTGGTAAATCGCTCAGTTCACATAGTTCCCTCTGGAGAGATCCGTAAACGCTCAGGGGGTGCCGAGGACAGTCATGGATGATCCATACCACAGAGTCCATACCACTTTCTTTATAAAGCACTTAAAACAGCAACAAGGCCAACCAGAGTGCTGTACAGCTAAAACAAACAAAGGACACAGGATAAAATTTTAGATCCAAATAGATAAAGATAAGAACAAAATGGCTAACATTATAGAATACAGACAAGTTCAAATCAACTTACAGTGTAAAAAAAAACCCTCGGTGTCAAAAGTCTGGGAATAGAAGTGAGTTTTCAAACAAGACTTCAAAACAGAGAAAGAGGGAACCTGCCTGACATGCAATGGTAACTCATTCCACAGTTTTGGACCTGCCACCGAGAAAGACCCGTCACCTCTGAGCTTAAAATGAGTGCCAGGAACCAATAAATGCATCTGGTTTAGAGACCTCAGAGAGCGCCGTGGGACATATGGCTGCAGCAGATCAGCGGGATAGGAAGAGCAGAGCTGTGATTTCTAACCCAAGCCCGGCCCGACACAAAATTTGGGCTGGGCCAAAATAATGTGCTTGATGGGCGGGCCAGGTCGGTCTCGGGCTTTTGATGAAGTTTTACAAATCAGAATAAGCTTTATCATCATTGTACCGAGATACAACGAGAGGCTCAGTGAGATTAACCTGTCTAAATAAAAAGGTTGAATGAGTATGTCCGTACAATCGTCTGAAAGATGGGCGGAGTGCACGTTGCTGCTGCTCTTCAAGAGCGCGACCTCTTATCCTTTACAGAATACTTTTAGGCTTAGATGAGAAAAGAGGAAGAAAACAGAAAACATGAGGTATTAAAGAAAAAGATCGAACACCATGTCCTAGACAGGGCAGGGTTTGAGGCATCAAAAACATCTACCACAGCAAATCAACATAAATAGAAATGATACATACGAGGCTGGTGAAGGCATTGAGTTTTAAGGGAAGGTCGTAGCATAGTCCAGAGCCCCCCCTCAGCCATTGTCCAGATAAGAGATGTTTGTTATCATCCAGCTCGGTTGAGGTTCTGTCACATGTCCACGGCCTTGGGGTAAGAGAGGGGTGAGGACACAGAGAGTCTTTGTTTTCATAACGTCCCAGGAGGAATTGAGATGGTCTGCCTTCAAGGCCAGGTCCAGTTCCACAGTTTGGGTCAGGCAGAGCTATTCAGAGACTTAGAAACATACTGAAGAATTTTTAAATGAATCTGAAAGTGAACAGGGAGCCAGTGAAGGGAGGTCAAAACTGGTGTAATGTGCTCTTTTGCCTGCACCAGTTATGCAAGTGCCTTCTTTTCCTACAAGACTGTTGCTCAGTCATGCAAATAATCAGTCTGCTCCCTCACTTACTGATTTTATGTCTCATTTAAAAACTCACTTTTATTTCTTGGCTTTTCAACCCTGTACGAGTTGATTTTAACTTCTCTGTATTTTATCATTTTAGTCATTTAGTTCTCGTCTTTACCTAGAGTATTTGGATCTATGTACTTTATGCCATGTTCTTTGCTTGTTTGTTTTTGCTGTGCATCACTTTGGTTGGCTTCGTTGCCGTTTTTTGGTGCTTTATAACTAAAGAGGTATGGGATTAAATGGAACAACATCGTAAACTTTTAAATAAATCGCAACGGAAGCAGAATGATAAAAGCCAGGGCAGAGATTTAAATCAACCAGTTCAGGGTTTTTCCCACTTTGTTTACATTTTTTCCCCACCACAATGTGCTTAAAACAGCCATAAAAACCAATAAACCTAAAAAACAAATTTCAAACTTAAATCAACTAGAACATACACGTAG
>NC_056509.1:41214107-41232360 GCF_014905685.2 Nematolebias whitei
CCTAAAAAACAAATTTCAAACTTAAATCAACTAGAACATACACGTAGACAATGCAGAGATTTTAAATAAATATGACGTCGGCTCCCTTTCTGGTTCTTGTGAAAAAAAAAGTGTTAAAAGTTTTCAACTCTAACTTTGTTTAATTTAGATTCGACTTCCTCCAGAGTCTTCCTACTGAACTTCCTGCAGTCAGAAACGAGCCGAAGCACAGCGTGCAGCATAAAGAAAGTAACCCCCCCCCCCCCCCCCCTCAGTTAGTAAAACTTTCAATCTGTGAGCTCTACTTTAGAGACTTTATCCTGTCAAGTAGCAGGGCTGCAGCTGGGAGATGAAAATATTTACTTAGACCTGCTGAATATGCAGTAAAAAATTAAATCATCATCAATATCTTCTCTTCACTCAAACGTTTAATGTAGAGTCAGCACAAAGCAGCGCACATACGGGTAAATGTAGCTCAAGGGCCAGAACTTCATCCAGCCCTCATGTCCACAAGTAAAAACAATTTAACATAAAAAAAAAAAAAGACTTAAATATAAACAGATCAGCGTTTTATTAATAAATCCTGAGGCAGCTGACAAATCTGTTCCAAACTGCTCGTCTAAATCTCAAGTTTCGGACTAAAAATAAGAATCGGGTTCAATTTAAATCTAATAAAAATTTAAGATTCAAAAAGAAAAAAGAAATGTTTGATTTAAAATATTTGTGTTTTGTCAGATCAGATTTCTGATTACAGGAAAACATTCAAACTTTCAAACCCAGCTACCTCTGCTGGAATCACTACAGGAAACCTCTTGATTTATTTAATTATTTATTTGATTTAACGTATGGATTTTTATTAAAGCTGAATATTTTAGTTTGTTATTTGAGCCTTGAATTGCCTCAAGTGGCTCTGAAAACAAATCTTACCTGCATGTGATGCAGCTCGTAAAAACTACATTTCTACTGTTATTAGAAATTTAAAATAAAAATACCAAATAGTTACCGTATTTTCCACCGTACACGTCGCACTGCTGTATAAGTCGCATCTATTACGAGTCACCGCGGACACGTCGCGTTTGTTTCGCGTCACCACTGATGAGCTGGAAATGTGGGCCGGTGTTGTGCCAAAAATCGATGGGCTGCCAAATGGCAGCCATGGGAGCGTGCACGGGAGGATTTTAACAAAAATTTAATAACATTAACACCTAAAAACAATTATTTGTTTGCTCAAAATTATAGTAAAGGTGTGTCTCAGTTGAACTTTTACTTAATAAATGCACTATAATGGTCTAATTGGCTGCATTTTGCCAGGGTGGTGCAGCAAAATGAAGCTGATTTGACGTTTGCTCCAAGCATCAAGCAGAACGAAGGTGGAATCTATGGCAAGCAGATTGTGTCATTAATAGCTGGTGAAGATTCTCAGTCATCCAGGATACGGTAAATTCTAAAAAGTTCAAGACAAAAATATTAAAGTATAAAGTAAAGTAGAATAAATAAAGTCCAGTTGTTTTTGTCTTGATTTTTAAAAATTAGTCTTTATAGCCACGTTTATCTATTACATGATACAACAGCATGCCTTACTACTCTGCTGCCATCTAGTGGCTGAAAATGGTAGTGCTCAATATTCATTCAGAATGAATGAAAACTGTCACATCTCAGCCAAAAATTGGTTTATAAATATGGGGAAAATCCATAAATACGTCACTTCTTCCTATAAGTCAAAGGGCATGCAAATCATACAAAAAAATAAAATAAAATAACGCGACTTATACAGTGAACAATACAGTATATTTTACATCCATCTTCCCATGCAGCATGTTTCAGCAGGTAAAACAGTCCTGCTGCTTGCTGTTAAATACTGGCACAATCCATCTAAAATAAATTGCTTTTGAAATTGATTTTTGTTTTACCCTTTCCCCCACTTATGGGTGACACAGTGACATATAACACCGGTTACTGGAGGACAAACTTTATAAACTTATTTCCTTCACACAATGAGGCCAGGTTTCAGAGTCAAGCCTCCTGATGGAATACAACTGAATCGCTACTCCTATATTCACTTAAAATATCAGCGCTGTGAAGACGATTCTGCTGTAAAGACGATTCTGCTGTAAAGAACAGACGTGGTCCTCGAGGAGCAGCATCCAGCAGGATTTTCCTCCATCTTTAAAGTTAATGAGGCGGACCCTCAGTCCACCGAGAGCAGCAGTGGCCCGGCTCATGTTTTATATACCATTTAAACTGAATTCTTCAGTGATAATTAATCACTAATGTCAAGAATCTGTATGTGCAAGTGGTGTGATTCATAGTTAAACTTGATTTAATATCACGAAGGGGGAAAAAAGGAAGTCACCACACGTCGCTAGAAAATACTAGAATGAGAATGGCTTTGGAAACTGATGAAACAGACTCCACAAAGTTCTGTGGAAGTGGATTTAAAAATATAAAATAGATGGCATACATACGCTGTACAAAAAGACCATTTTTCACTAAACTGACCTAAAACCTTTCCTGGTTTAGGTCAGCTAGGGTTCCCAAATATATATTTTTGGTTAAAACCATTTAACTACCCCAAAAAGACAAACTATGAAAAAAACAAAAATCCCATTCTTATTCCTTGGTTGACTGATAATGATATATTTTTTTCCTATTACATACCATATCCAACACTTTAGTGTCCATTATGTGAAACTTGCTAAAAAGATTAAATAATTAACAACTTCTACCAGAGCTAGTAGTACAAGTACACCAGCTAATCTTATTTCATTAAAATAGTATTGATGATTTCTACAGGTTTTTCTCAATTTTAATCATAGTAACTTAATTCAACTTATAAAGCAACAAAGAGGAGTAGGAAATTTCCTTCAGCATATTCATGATGTACTAACACCTTAGTCATATTTACAGAAATAGATAAACTAGATGTTTTGAGTAAGTTGATTTTATAGCAAGTTATCAGATAAATAATGTTATTAACTTATTTTTTATGTATGTGAAGGTTTCTGTGCAGTGCCCTGAGATGACTTCTGTTGTGACTTGGCGCTGTATAAATAAATTGAACTGAATGAGCTTAAATTTCCTACCTATACCATGAATTGACAAATCAACCATTTGGTCAAGCACATAAAAAAAAGTTCTTTTTGTGCTGTATCAAGGGTCATAATTCTATTTAGTAAGGCTTTAGCTCCAAAATATGTAAAAAATAAGTATCCATACCTTTTAAAGTTTACCCAAAAACAGTCACGAAATGTTTGATGTCCTGGATTTTTACTTCCTGGTTGGAGGAGGGAAACATGAACCTTCTGTTTACTGTCACAGTGCCATCTGGTGGATCTTTTTAGCATTACACACTTTAACCGAATGGCAGAGAGGGCTCAGTCATTTAGACACTCCCTTCTTTGAAATTTAGTGACTCAAAATGTAATCATCTATTTCAGGGGTGTCAAATCCACTTACAAAAAGGGGGCTAAAATTATAACCTTTTTCAAACTAAGGGCCAGTTTTAGAATCTACTTTAACTCAAGTTAGATATCCAACATCTTTTCTTCGTTGCAGGTTCCTCAAGAGTTTGATTGGTCTCATTTGACATTCTCTGTTGCACTTTTGACATCATAATCAAAGATTACTGGAAAAAAAAAGCTACAAAAAGTATTTTACATTTTAAATAACATCTTGGGGGCCAGAAAAGATGTCAACGAGGGCCACATTCGGCCCATGGGCCTTGAGTTTGACACATATGATCCATTTGGTTGACCAGGCAGTCAAAGGATTAAATACACTTACAAATAAAAAAAATAAAAAATCGGCATCCATTTGTCGTAATATTTGGTAACATTTCATCATCATCGGTACATTACCACTTAATCACTACTATCACTACCAATAGTTTGTAGAGTCTTTGAGGCAGCTGTGGCTGAGATGGAAGAGCGGTCATTCCCTATTGAGAGAGTCGGGGGTTCGATTCTACCAGTGTGCAGTCACATGTCGAAATCCAAAGGCAAGCCATCGAAACCCTCATTGCTTCTGATGCGTCTCTCATCGGTGTATAAATGTGATCTAAAACTTTGATTAGTCTCTGTAGAGTGATTGATTCAGATCAGCTTTGTAGAGATGTGGTAGAGGGATGTATGAATGTGTGTGGATGGATAAATGAAGGCACAGGTCGTGTTGGACAGCACCGTGTGTATCCTGGTTGGAAAGGCAGCCTTATACACAACACAGCCCATTTGGTCCATTCCTCCTGACAGAACTGGTCTTTTCTGTGACTGAGATCAGGGCTGTGTGGAAAACACTGGTTGTGTCTTTAAACATCTGGTTTTAATAGTACATGGTCCAGTATGCAACAATGTGATACTAAACCTGAAAACAGTAAACTATTACTAAATGTTACAGAAATTTCTGTATTCTGAAAATATCCTTCTGAATCGATGTCTCATTCCGAGTCTTACAAGACTGTGCATGCATCAGCCGGAAATCAACGCTCAAGTTCACCAGCCAGGTTGGTCCACCGCTTCAAAATTAACTTCTCTCTGTGTGATGCTCCGATTCCCTCACATTTCTCATTTTTTGTGTCTAACAAAGATGTGCAAGACCAAAAAATATTATCTCTGAGCAGCACCAACAGATCATCAGAGCTCCTGCTCTTACCTTCCTGTAAACAGTCATGTTGGGGTAGTCATCGTCCGGGTCCACGGTGCTCATGGACCTCATGGAAAGCAGAGGTCGGGCTGGCTTCATGACTTCATCCGGTTCTTCGGACCCTTCATCAGGTTCAGCCGTCTCCGCAGAGCTCTGCAGCTGCTCCTCTTCCTCCTCCTGCAGCGGAGGTGCCTCAGCCACAGGCTCCGGCTCCCTGTCAGCCATCTTCCTCTCTGGAGTTGTCCTCTTTCCTTTATCGGCGTCAGTCTTCCTCTGCGTGTTATTGTGCTCCGTCCTCAGAGTCTGGAGGCTGCTGCAGGAAGACAGAGAGATAAATTGGACCATACGAAACTCACCGGTGGACTCCATCTTCCATCAGTCCCCCTCCCCCCATCTTCTGTCAGGAGGACCAGGATGGATGAAACAAGATGAAGCATAAATTCTTCTGGTTTTCTGCTACATTTAATGTTCCTCCTAGACCTCCATTACATGATACAGTGTGTACATTTTTAATCTTCTACATCTTCTGTTGTGGCTGTTTGGTGCTACACCATCCAACCAAAACACCATTAAAAGCTTGTTTATTATAAAAGTTTTCCAAAAGGAGAGTAAAGTGGCTGCTCCTTCACTAAACTTTATATAATACTTTTCAAATCATAAACTATAATTCTAATGAAGTTCAAGAAAAATGTTTTTTCCAATACTACATTAATAACTTCTTATTTTTAACCTATTTTAAATAAAAACTGGTGAGATCTGATAAACCTAAAACGTGTTTTAATAGACCGGGTGTTATGCATTGATACAAATCAGGTGCTTTTCATTGATCAACACCAAAAGACAAAAGGTGAACGATAAGGATTTGCTTGGGTTCCTCTGTTAGCAAAAGCATCTGAAAGCACCACACACATTTAAACGAAACTTGTAGAAATTTTACAGATATTGACCAATTACAACTATTTTCTGCAGGATCGATAAAGTTCATCTTATTTGTGTGGAGTAGCAAAGACTGGCTCCAAACATAATCTCAGCCACTGACAAATAAAGCCTGGTTTAAAATCTAAAGTTGAGTCTGAACAGCTAATTAATTGTTAGCAAAATACCTCATGAACCACAGGAGAGATTTTAATTTGAATTTATGGAAAATTAATTTGATACATTTCAACGACTGATGAACTTGTAGAGCAAACCCCATCAAAGATGGTCGTCGCAGCCAAATGACCAGAACTTACCAATGCTCTCCAGCCTTCCTGGTGTATGAGCCGCCAACCACAGTTCTCCAGAAGAGAATTTACCATAAAGAACTCAAAAATGGTTCAGATTCACGCAGTTTTCCAGACTTAAAGCTGAAATTTGATTCAGTTGTAGCAGAGTGTCAATAACAACACCATCTTCAAGTGCTTCACATTGAGCAAAATATTTGTCTCAAATAAACTTTAGCAATAACTGAAATAAACTGTTAATGATAAATAGTAGCTGAGGGTCGCCCCTAACAAGCATCCTGAGTGTGACGTCTCTTAATATCATGAGATTGTGCAAAAGTTTCTTGACCAAAGCAGCTAAAACTAATTGGAGTTGAACTCTGGCACAAAAAGCTCCCAGTGATGTGCATTCATTTAAGGATTGATGAGGTTTTATACCTCGTTACTTGAACAAGAAATCCATCCGTCAGGGTCAGGGGGTCACTGGTGCCCATATCCAGAAGTCATTGTGCAAGGGGGGACACCCTGGACAGGTCTCCAGTCCATCACAGGGACAAATGAGACAAGCAACCATTCACTCTCTCTCTCACACCTAGGGACAATTTAGAGTTACCAGTCAGTCTAACATGCATGTTTTTGGTCTGTGGGAGGAAACTGGAGTACCTGGAGAAAACCCACGCATGCACAGAGAGAACATGCAAACTCCACCCAGAAAGGCCCCTGGACCAGGATTTGAACCGGTGACTGTCATGCATTCAACACAGAGGAGGCAGCTCCACCAACTGAGCTATCGTGCCTGAATAAGCAATATTTAATAATTTTTAAAATATGTACTATTCAATGTGGTCATAAAGTGAAGATGCAACAATGTATTTGAGGTTTAGAGCAGAGAACACATTTCCCTGTTTAGTTTCACAACAAAAGAAACACTTGGACACAAAAGTCTCCATAGCTTGAGTACAGACACGAGTGTCCTCCAACAGTCTGACAGACGTCACAGCAGGGTTGGCAAAAGCTGATCAGGTAGGATTTAAAGGCAAGAAAGAATATAGAGAAAACAGATTCAGAATAAGTTTTATTATCATTGTACCAAGATACAACGAGAATATGTCCGTACAGTCGTTTGAAAGATGGGCGGAGTGCACGTTGCTGCTGCTCTTTAAGAGTGCGGCCTCTTATCTTTTACAGAATACTTTTAGGCTTAGATGAGAAAAGGGGAAGAAAACATAAAAAGGTATAAATAAAAAAAAGCTCTCACACCATGTCCTAGACCGGGCAGGTTTGAGGCATCAAAACATCCAACACAGCAAAGCAACAAATAGAAAAGATACATATGAGGCTGGTGAAGGCATTGAGTTTTAAGGGCAGGTCGCAGCATAGTCCAGAGCCCCCCCCCCCCCTCAGCCATTGTCCAGATAAGAGATGCTTGTTATCATCCAGCTTGGTTGAGGTTCTGTCACATGTCCATGGCCTTGGGGTAAGAGAGGGGTGAGGAGACAGACAGAGAGTCTGTTTTCATAACGTCCCAGGGGGAATTGAGATGGTCTCCCTTCAAGGCCAGGTCCAGATCCACAGTTTGGGTCAGGCAGAACTTGTAAGTTACAGTTTCTACTTTTTTTAAAGTCTCGCTAGAACATTCTCTGATGGTGACTCCAAACAGCCGAATTGATTATTTACGCCAAAAGTTGAGCTTACAGCTTTTCCAACATTATTCCCAACTGTTCATGGGTGCTGCCAGAAAGATTATAAACACGACAACTTTCCATAACTCATCATGGAGCCTCACTGTCCTAGAAGATCACCTCCCTAAAGGAAGGGAAAGCTACCGTATTTTTTGGACTATAAGGCGCACTTAAAATCCTTGAATTTTCTCAAACATCAACAGTGAGCCTTATAATCAGGTTTGCCTTATGTATCAATTCTATTCTGGCTGTGCTTACTGACCTCTAACCGATTTTTTGAGGTACACAGCGCTCAAAACTCTGTCAAAATCAATTTATTTAGCTAAAAGCGCTTTATAGTCCGAAAAATATGGTAAGATTTTCCTAAAGATAAGAGTTTCTAGCAAAATGCTAGTCTATACAGGACATGAAGGTTTCTAACCTTTACTAAACTAAAAGTCTACGTGGTATTATACGAGAGCCCAAAATCAAATTTTAATCACAGCATAAAACTGACTGCAGCGTATTTCACTCTGGATTTATTCTACAAAAGCGTTTGCAGTGTTTATTAAATTAGTCAATTTTCTAGTAAAGATATGCAGCAAATACGATATGGACTGCAGTATTCATTTTATCTTACAAAACACATGAAAAACAAAAACGTCACTGTGACAAATCTCCATTTCAAGCTCAGTTAGTTCTAATCAGGACGTATTTCACCAGATTATGAAAGCCCTGTGAGCTCGACGCTCAGCTGTGTGCGTTTCTCAGACATTTAACTTCTTGTCAGTCGGTGCTTTAGATCAATGCTCTCATCAGCCAACTGTTTGTTCCCCGAGTTTTTCCTGTGATGATACACACCGTGTGTGTGGGCACAGGAGCCTCAGAGGGCTGCGTCTTGTGAGGCATTTGTTTGCAGTTGCAAACCAGAGACGGGCCGAAAAACATCTTTGAATTAATGGCTTCCCAACCTGCTGTCTTCATTCCAGACAAACCATCTGTTTAGGCCGGAGCTCACACCGACAGCACAGCGCCTGAAGTGTTTCCCTGTGAAGCTTAAAGTTCATGCAGCGACTGATCAATCGTCCTCCGGGGATCACATGAAACCTTGTAAGCTGAGATCAATATCACCGGATTGGCCCGGGCTCCTGATTTTGCATTTAAATGAAATGTTTGGGTTGAATACTTTCATCTAATCATCAATTATTACTCAGATTTAATGATTATGGGAAGAATCTTTTTTTGCTTTATTTTAACCAGATGTGGTTTAGCCAGGGTTTGATTGAAAAAATAAAATAAAAGCTGGTGTCTCCTGGGCACAACTTGAGTCCAGAATGAAAAACATATGAGCTTATATTGAACATTTAAAATGCGACAAAAAAAAAAAAAAAAAAAAGGACCAAATGTTTCATACGTTGACATAATTAAATGACAGACTAACCTTCACAAAGAAGCAGCAACTAAAACGCGTTTTTAAAAAATAGTCACGGAAGGCAGGATTAGTTGGAACTGTTAAACAATACATCTTTACGTCTATTTTAAGATGGCGAATAAGGGAGTAGAGAGCTTCCAAAAAATGTACAGAATAATGATAGCAACTAGGAAAATAATAATAATAATAAATATAAACAGAAAAACAATGGTGTGAATGCCTTGATGGCATTCACACAAACTGAATTGAACTAGTAGCTGAGCATCATCCTCAGTATGGCCTCCGAGCACAACGCTGGGAAAAAATAACCGTTTCAAACTTCATCCGAGTCAGTCTCATCTGTTGACAAAATATTTCATGAACCACTGGGCGGATATTAGTGGAAAAACTCAACAGCTGATTTATTTCTGAAGTTACTTCTTTTCAAGATGGCCACTGCAGCCAATTGATTTTAGAAATCCAAAAATGCCTAAAGCCCAGTCAGTTTTACAGCTAAGGTTTTACGTGGTAGTAGCAGAGAGTTATTCCCAACACATTAACAAGGTTTGACCAAAATGACAGCAGCCAACATACATGTGATGACATTTGTGAGTAGTTTATTTGGTGTTTATGTAAAACGTGTTTCAAAGCTTTGTTTTTAGTTTGCAAAAGTTAACTGGATTCAATAAATGGAACAAAAGAAAAAGTTAAGATAATAATCAGAAGGGAGTGGCTACAATAAACCAGACATGGAAGCATGGATCCAAACTAGGGATGCACGATATTGGATTTTTGGCCGATATGCCGATAACTTATTTGGCAGATAACCGAAACCAATACGGATATTTTTCCCCCTAGACATACTTAGAGAGGATACATAGATTTCTCCTCTATGGAATTAAAATATTACATTATTCTGCACGGTCTTTGTAACTTTGGCCTGCTACCAAATGCAAATGCAAAAAAGGGTCTGAAAATGATGTAACACTTCAACTTGGATTAATGTTTATTCATGATATTTACTCTCCAACACAAAAAGCACTGGAACAGTGCAAATTTGTACATTTTCACAAATCTAAACTCAACCTGTTCACAAGTGAAAAGTGCATAAGTAGTAGTGCGTTAATAGATATACTTGAGAGTTTCTTAAATAAAAAATTAACATAACAGAATTGGTGAGTTTTTTGATGGAATGGCCGTTGTTCGATATTTAACTTTATTGCTAATATCGGCAAATACCGATACATGCCGATAATATTGTGCATCCCTAATCCAAACAGTTCTGCTTGTTTCTTTAAAATTCAAACAGCAAACATGTTTGATGCGTTCAGATTTTTGGCATAAAGGTGGAAGGTTCCTTTTCTTTTGGCAGACCACATTCAAACGGTACTGAGTGCCAAACAACAATAAATTACCTGAACTGTTCCGATATAATAAAAATCGGTCTTCACTTCTGTGAACGTGATTTTAGAATCAAACAAATTCAAGTCTCAGGCTTCAGCTTTTCCACATCTTAACCTAAAACTACAAACAGAATGAGTCATTAAACCTTTAATTAAGTCAGACACTAGTGTTGGGTGATAAAACTATTGAGATCAGTTCAGAGCAGATATTTAGCTTCAATAAAAATAAACAAGATCTTTAACTGATGGAAAAAATTTGAAACCTTTACCTAAAACAAACTGGATTGTGGATCAATTTCATAAAACATTTGTTTAAAAAAAATGTATTTTATATATTGCTATGTTTAATGTTTTGATGAAACAATGAGAGACTCTGAATCTTTAAATTTAATTCCAGTTGACATCTTGAAACTGGTTGAAGCATTGATCCATAAAGTACACGCCCAACTGAGAATTAGCTCAAAATAAATAAAATGCATTAAACCAAACAGATCTTTTTTAAATGCATACGGAATCAAATCAAACGCCAGATTAAAACAAGTTGCCACGTTTGGATCATTAAACCAACACAATGTGATGTGGGCAAACTGACACCAGTTCAAAGATGGACCATGTAGAGCTAAAACATATTCTCTCCTCTCAGGATGATCCGCTCCCTGCTCACACACCCTCATTTATTCACAACATCACACACACACACAGCAGCATATTCCTCACTGGTATCCATCCAGTGTCTGACTTAACTGAGCTGAAGTCCGTGAGCACGCTCTGTGGAAACATTCAGCTTCATCCAACATCCCGCAGCCCCTCACTGAGCCAGCACCAACACTCAGCCTCCGATTCTATCCCTGAGCGCGCGCAGCAGCATAATCATCATCATCATCATCATCTTCAGTGTAAAACCAGCTCATGAGCCCGTTTCCTTCCCATGTCCCCCACTCGTACTTACCTCAGTGCCTCTGATGTTCATCCGTCTCCTCGGAGCTCCGGAGACAAGAAGCGTCTTCAGCAGCAGCCCAACAAATGCCTGAGAGAGGGAGAGACATTAGAGGGGGGGGGGGGGGGGGGGGGGGGGGGGGGGGGTGAGAGAGTGTGGGGATGTGAGGAAAGGGAGGAAGAGATGCTCTTCACATGAAGCCACTCCTGTTGAGCTTTACCAACAGGATCTCTGAGGAAGCTGGACTCAGCAGAAATCCATCAAAATCTTTTTCCTCTGATAGAAAACTGATCATATCCCTGAATGTAGTGGAATCAAGACAATAAAAATATGTTTTTTAATCTTTAAAAAAGTGTGTTTTGAACCTTCACAAAGCACCTTGTCATAGTTTGGCAAGCATCCTAACTTATGACGTTATCAAATATTGACTCTCAGCTACTGAGACACAAAATTCTTACAGAGTTGTAGCCATGTTTGTGTTAGCTAAAGTTATCAGCTGTGGCGACCATCTTCAGCCGAGGTGACACCGACGTTTCAATGATCATAGACGCACATTCAGTTCTGAGTTTTATTAAAATCTGTTCGGCTGTTCATGAGTTATTTTGTAAACAGACAAAAAAAACTTTGCATAATCACCTTCATTTCACGGTGGCAGGGTATTTAAATTATATAAATATTAATCACTGACCAGAACACAAGGTGGACCTGAACGTTGAACTCGCAGGCGGGAAGCAGCAGATGAAAAGCAGCTCAAATAAATTAATTAATCTTCCTGGTAACAACAAACAAACAAACAAAGTGGAGCAGAAGAACTAATAAAACCAGTAACTATAATTATAATATCAAAAACTCAAACCCTTACTGTCCAAAAGGCAGAAGGTTCTGAGAGATGATGACTAATTAAAACAGGTGTGTGGCAATCACACAAACCAAGAGCAGGTGTGACTGCAAGAGTCAGAGCTAAACCTGAAGAGAAACATCTACAGATTATTAAACGAAGATTCATGATTTCTCAACTAGTTTTGTGAAATTTAGCCGGAAATGTTAATTTTGAAAACTGATTATATATTTTTGCTATTTTTTTATGCACTGACTCTGAATTCAGTACGAGAAAAAAGCAAGTTTATTAAAAATAATAATAATAAATCAAAGCAGACAGAAGTTATTCAGTAGTGCATGCAAATCAAAAGATTATTTTCTGACAGTTTTGTTAAAACCCACCCTGTTGTTCACAATATATTTTACTAACAGACAGACACACAGTCGATTACACTGTTGCCCAAGGTGGAAAGAACAATTTTCAGTACAAGTTGACAAGTTTGTGAATGATTTATGCCGTCAAAGACAAATTTCCCCTTGAGGACAATAAAGTATACATCTATCCATGCAGAAGAGAGTAATGTCTAAAAAGAAGCATCAAATGAATGAGAAGTGTTGCTTTTACTGACTTCAGATGATTTTAGTGGTTCCCAACCCTGGTCCCTGAGGAACACCATCCTGCATGTTTTAGTTGTTCCTCTGCTCCAACACACCTGATTTGAATGAAAGAGTGATTAACAGGCTTCTACCGAACTTAAGGAAGTAATTACCGTATTTTTCGGACTAGGCGCACCGGATTATAAGGTGCGTTAAGCGAAACTAAAACATTTTGACAGCTTTTTGAGCTCCGTGTTCCACATAAAATCGGTTCGAGGTCAGTAAGCACAACCAGAATTAATACATAAGGCGCACCGGATTATGAGGCTCACTGTTGATTTTTGAGAAAATTAAAGGATTTTAAGTAAAAATTAATTATTTAATCAGTCCCAAAATAAAGATTTTCTTGATTTTACTAAACATACCCATTTTTTGTTCTTCTGAGATTTCAGAGATGAGTAATTCATGACCTTGACTTGCCAGGATAAATATATTTATGACTTTTCTCAGCTTTTTGCACTTGTGTGGCTTTCTACTTTCAATGCATAAAAAAAAAAAGGATCACTGCTCAGACAAATGTGCCCGCAAGCTTTAGATACGCAAAACTACTCTGGAACGTACTCTAAACTTACTTCTGCTTCACTTTTCAGCTCATCCCTCCGCTCTGTGTAATCTTGCCTAATTTCTCCAGAATATGCGCACAGCTTCCAGCCCAGCAGTAAAACCCCGAGCTGACGGGGACTTGGGCCGAGAACTGAAGCACATCAAAGCATCTGATGCAACGGCAAACCAAACGAGGAAACTGGGTGCTTTGACTGCAGTCAGTTTGGGTTACACTCCTTCTCCTGCTGTGTGTGAAAGCCAGTCTCACAACAGAAAGCCCGTTTACAGCTTTACAGGCAGCTTTTTTTTTTTCCACCACTGCTGCTGGAGACTAAAAATATTTGCTGGCCTAATTCAATAAGCCACTACTGGGATGGAGAAAGAGACAGCAAGCTTCAAAAGTCAGTTGTTCCCCTTATAGTTGCCTTCATGCTGCTTTATAGTGGGGGGTAAACTAGTGGGAAGAATAAGAGAAAACAAGCTTCACAATCAATACATGCACTCATGAGTAACCTGTGGTCAAAAACTAAATTGATACTAATGGACCCATCTGTTCACACACAGTGCATCTACTCATGGATGGAAGCCAAAACATTCTCTGGACTGAATTATTAAGCATCAGTAAACAGGAAGAGAAGCTCCCAGATGACAGCACATATGTGGTTTTTGTAGCATTACATTTTATGACTTGGACATGAAAATAAACACAATTTACGTTACAAAGACCCTCAGTTCTAGTTTCTAATGAGAAAGTATTGAAGTGGATTTTACATTTGGCTTTTTTGTAAAATTCAAAAGTTGTTGAGCAGAACAACCTTGACTGTCAACACCCACAATCCCTTTTAATTCCTCCTGATGCAGCTTCCAGGCCTCATCCTCCTTTCATCTCGCCCTTTCCCAGCATCCTCCTATGTCACGCCAACATCCATCAGCCTTCTCTGTAGTATTCATCTCGTCCTCCTCCCTGGCAGCTCCACAGTCAACACTCTTGGACCAAAATCTTCACTCACTAAAATAGAAACTGGAATGGACAACCACAGTGAGATCTATAAAAACGAGACATGGCTTTATACCGCCATCTTTGTAGGTTCTATGTGGTGCCCCCAGCTCATGGCAATATTGCAGTAGACTGGATCTCTGAGAAAACAAACTAAACTCAGCCAAGGAGCCCAATATTATATCAAGTGTTATAATTATTGGGACATCTAAATCTCCATTTTCTACCACTTATCTGTAGTCGGGTCACAGAGGACACAGGTCCAGGAGAGAAACCCAGACATCCCTCTTCTCAACGACACTTTCCAGCTCGTTCTGGGGACTCTGACATGTTCCCAGGACAGAGAAGACACACGATCCCTCTAGCAATTTCTGGGTCTTCCCCAGGGACTCCTAACAGTGGGACGTGCCAGGACCACTTCTAAAGGATGGTGTCAAGGAGGCATCCTAATCAGATGCCCAAAACACCTCAACTGACTCCTTTTGATGTGGAGGAGCAGCGGCTCTACTCTGAGCTCCCTTTGGATGATGGAGCTCCTCTCCCTCGCACTAAGGCTGAGCCCGGCCACCTTGCAAAAAAAGCCCATTTCAGCCGCTTGTATCCAGACACCCAGATACTTAAACTCTTCCATGAGCCTGAGGAAAAGCTCCTCCCCCCATCCAGGGAGGGCATTCCACCCATTTCCAGTCGAGAACCATGGCCTCAGACTTACTGACTCTCTTTCCAGCCGCTTCACACTCGCTGTGCACCACCCCAGTGCACAATGAAGGTCTTGGCCTGCAGACGCAAGTAGAATCACATCATTCGCATAAAGCAGAAATGAGACCTTGAGGTTTCCAAACCAGACACCCTCCTCTCCATGAACAAGCCTTGATCCTGTCCATGAAAACCACAAATGGGATCGAAGTCAAGGGACAGCCCTGGCAAAGTTCAACACGCACTAAGAATGAGCTTGACTTTATGCCAAGAATGTGGACACAGCGCCTGCTTTGGTCATACAGGGACTGGATTGCTCTTATAAGCAACCCCCCACCCCGAATGCCTCGAGGAACATGGTCATAAGCCTTCTCCAGATCCACAAAACACATGTAGGCCAGAGAAGCAAACTTCCATGATCCCCTTAGCAACTCTGCAAGTATAAAGATCTAGTCCACTGTTCCACGACCGAGTTTGAATGTTCTCTCTGTGCATGTGTGGGTTGCTCTGGGTACTCCTGTTTCCTCCCACAGACCAAAAACATGCATGTTAGGCTGATTGGTAACTTTAAATTGTCCCTAGGTGTGAGTGAGAGAGTGAATGGTTGTCTCTTTTGTCTTAATGTGGCCCTGTGATGGACTGGAGTGCACAGCAATGGCTGGATATGGGCACCAGTGACCCCTGTGACCCTCAAAGGAAGAAGCGAGTAAAGAACATGGATGGATGGATGTTCCATGACCAGGACAGAAGCCACATTGCTCTTCCTGAATCTGAGGTTTGACAGTCTGTTGGAGCCTCCCTTCCAACAACCTGCAGTAAACTTTCCCGGGGAGAGCGAGAAGTGTGATCCCATGATAGTTGGAACATGCTCTCCAGTTCCCCTTTTTTGGAAAATGGGAGTCACCACCTTGGTCTGCCGCTCCACAGGTGTTGACCCAGTCCTCCATGTGGCATTGAAGAGAAGTGTCAATCATGGCAGCCCCACAAAGTCCAGAGCCTTCAGCATTTCGTCCACCCCTGCCACTGAGGAGCTTTTTGACTACCTCAGTGACCTCTGCCATGATAATGCACTCATCTTACCCTGAGTCTTCAGACTCTGCCTCCTCAAACGTAGACATGGTGGGTGGATTAAAGAGATCCACAAAGTGATCCTTCCACTGCTCAACAAAATCCTCAGTCCAGGTCAGCTGTTCCCACCAAACCAAGCACAGTCTGGGATAGGGTCTGCTTTCCTTTTCTGACTCGCCAAATGGTTTTTGCCAGAACTTCTTCAAGGTCCTTCTCCATGGCCTCCCCAAATTTCTCCCATGAACTAATTTTTGCATCCGCAACCATCGAAGTCACAGTCCTTCTGGACACCCAGAAAGATTATTGGAGCATGCACTTTAAAATACATTATTATACTTTACAGGTGAATATTTTTGCCATATTAGTTCATGAACCACTGAAAATGTGATCTTTTTTAGTTTTTGTGTATATTTTTGGAAAACAGTATTCCAAAAATATCTGTGCTGTCTTATGGGTAAAACAAGCTAGATAAGGAATTAGAGCTCAGTAATCCATGTCTAAATACTGAAGTGCATGTTATACGTAGCCTATATATTTTTAGAATTATAGGGGAAAAGACTGTAATTAAGGTTATTAATCCAAGTGAAATTAACTGCTGACACTGAGCTCAGGTTAAACCAAGTAGAAATGGAAAGTGCTTGATTAAAGAGTTGCGATCTTGCTATAATTATTATAGCACTTGGTAATTTTATCACTGAGTTGAATATTACCTAACTGCTACATTCATTTAGGCCAAATGCTTGATCCATGACCCTTAATTAAATTCTTAATTTGGTTAGCTAATACTTGACCAGGCTTGGGAAGTTCATAACAATGCACTCTTTCCTTCTGTTTTTACAATTTGCATAATGTTCAAGTTTAAAAAAGGCTATTTCTCTACATTTTTGGACTGATGACACAGTCTAACATGCAGAAGGAAGATAACAACCACAGATCATGTCTTGCCCCACCAGTCACCCTTCCAGTGCATTTCTATTTCAGTGTATTTATCCTTCCTCGTGTTGAAACCATATCAGCCTCACTTCTCTAACCCACCTCTAAAAGAAGTTATTCCTGATAATCCTGTCACTCCTAATGAAAATCTTAATATCTTCATCCCTGCTACTTCCTGCTCTGTAAGAACCACAGTCTTCAAACTATACTGGGAGATCTAACTGTACCAGGAATTGACCCCTTGCAACTACAAAAAACTATCAATGATCTCACATTAAAGAGTTCTCATTTTACTTGACATTATAAAAATAAAAAAAATCTAAAATCTGTGATTGGGGGAGTGGTAGTGCAGAGGTTAGAGGTGGGCCTGTGATCAGAAGGTCACCGGTTCAACTCCCTGGACCGACAACATCAAAATGTGGATGGGAGGTGTGACATACCAACACCTGCCTCCACCCTCATTTGCCTCACTTAGTTTGAACAAGGCTCTTAACCCCCACCATCTGCTCCTCCGGGCACTCTAGATAGCAGCTCTCTGCTCCACACAGAGGGCTGTGGTAGCTCGGTGATCTGTGATTACGTCAGGAAGGACATCCAGCATAGAAACAATTGCCAAGTCTTTGTGCAAGTTAGTTCGCTGTGGTGACCCCTGATGAAGAGGGAAGCTGACCAAATATATTCAATTCAATTCAATTCAATTCAAAAATACTTTATTAATCCCAGAGGGAAATTATTTTGTTGTTGTAACTCGTTATCCTCATTTCATTAAGAGATGTTATAGATGCTGATGGCTGTAGACAGGAAGGGTCTCTTATAAAGGTCCGTCCCACAGTGGATCCTAAGAAACTGGTTGCAGATGCCGTCCGATCCGTCCACCCACTCGGCTGGCCTCTCAGTTCCTCCAGGCTGTAGGACCATCTGAATGCTGGGCAGAACTCCTCCCAGAGCGATGGCCACTCCTCCCAGTAGTCTGCCGAGCTCCTCGTCGCTGCGGACAGCCAACTGTAGGTGCCGAGGGACGATCCTGTCCTTCCGCTGTCATGAGCCGTGTTTCCTGCTAGTTCCAGGATCTCAGTGGTCAGGTACTCGAGCACAGCTGGCAGGTAGATGAGAATGTGTCCACAGAACATCCTTTTCAACTCATCTGAGATATGGGGCTGTAGTTGAGATATTATTTGAGCTTTTGAGATGTTAATCAGCTCCTGTTGTTGTAGAAAACTGCCTTGTTGCCATGGTTACGCATCATAACAAATGTCCAAAACTAAAAAAGTTTCAGTAAAAATCCTTCCAGCTGCACAGCATCCGATAC
>NC_056509.1:41242360-41253206 GCF_014905685.2 Nematolebias whitei
CAGGCCTCCCTTGTAAAATAAATCTGTGATCTCAATGGGATTTGCCTGGTTAAATAAAGGTTAATAAAAGAGCTTGTATAACCTTTGACCTTGATTTGTGGCTTTGTCCTTGAAGCTGGGGTGATGAAAACCGTCTGTGACACTCCGTCTAGTGAAGCTTCATTAAATTATCTTGAGCGGATCAGAAGTTATGAGCGGGACAAGAGAAAGTTTATGGAGACGTTCAACTTTCAAGGACACAGTGCGAGATCTTTTTTTTTATTTTTACACCTTCTTTCTTTCCGCATGTTTTTATTCCCTTTCCTTATCGAAGTCTTAAGGGCAGCGCTTCGCACGAAGCTGCAGCCTCCGTGCAGTTCCGTCTTTTCTTGTTGGACGGCTGCACAGGAATGCATTTTCGCTGCGCTTAACTGTGCAATGACAAGTTGATTCTGATTTCAATGAACATAAAAAAGGTTGTTTTTTTTGTTCTCCCATAAAAACACCTGGACCAATCCTGCGTTTGTTTACCTCTTTTCCCCGTCCTTTTAAACCTCGGCCAATCAAAGTAAATGGTCGTCCATCCTGAGGATGAAGATTTATTCCCACTGTCGCCACTGTGCCGCTTAGGATAGGAGGTTTTGACTAAGAGATGACCTGAAGCAAGCTCATGTCTTCCTTACAAAACTCTTACTAGTTGAATTTCATAAGGTTCAAGATTCAAGGCGACTGTCATTCAAGCATGTGATATGTGAGGTGTAATGAAACTGTGTACTCAGTTAAACCCAAAAATAGCAAAAATATAAAGAATAAAAAAGAAACAGTATACAATGATCTAACATATATGCTAAACAATAATATAATGTAAAAAGGTGTATTAAACAGCAGCCTGAACATGGGTCTGTTGTGGGTAAGAAATCAGCAGCACAGATAAAGTGTCAAATCTCCGATTAAAGTGACATCACAGTGATTATTCTAGTTAGATATTCATGAGTCTAACAGCTTCAGGGTAGAAGCTGTTCCTCAGTCTAGTGGTTCTACACTTAATGCTCTTCAACCTCCTTCCTGAGGGGAACAGGGCAAATAGTGTGTGCTGGGTGAGTGGGGTCCTTCATGATGCAGGTGGCCCTCTTCCTGCATCTGGAGGTGTAGATGTCTGTGATGGTGGGGAGGCTGACTCCAACATCTTCTGTGCAGCCTTCACCACTCTCTGCAAAGCTTTTCTTTCTGCAGCCTCCATGCCACACGTTGATGCTGGAGCACAGGATGCTCTCCCCTGCACCTGTAGGAGGTGAGGACTGAGCTTCCCTGACCAGCTCGCCTCAGCCGCCTGAGGAAGTAGAGTCGCTAGCACACCATATGTGAATGTTTTGGATTAAAAAAATCTAATAAATACCTTTATAAGGTGGCATCTTTAAAAAAAAAAAATATCATTGTGTTAGCTTGATTTCCCATCATGCCTCTCAGCAGTGGTCAGTGCTCAGTGAGAACAGAAGATAAAGCAGGTGGAGTAGTTTTGGCTCAGGCTGTGGGAGCCGTTAAAATCCAATCAGATGGATCAGTGAGAGGAGGAACAGGAGGAGCCGCGGGTCAAACTCGAGTCCTCCCAGCTGCTCCTCACTCTGCAGTGACTCGCAGAGATCCAATCAGACGGAACCGGCACAGGAGACAGGACAAAATCCACCTCGGCTCTGACACAACGTGGGCTAATATTGAGACAAAGAGAACGACACATCAACTCTTAAACAGCATTTATTTATTCATTTCAGAAACTTTAATACCGTCGTCTTTTTTTTCATACTTTTACATCTTACAAAGACAATGAATCTGGGATGTAAACAGTATTTTCAATCCTGTAAAACGTGTGGTCCTCTGTGAGTTTTTCTTTCATCAGTGAGAGCTGATCAGCTTACTGCGAAGTTTGTCGAACCGGAGCAAACCAAACGCATCACGAGCTTCGTGAGACCTCCTCTCTCCTGCTGCAGTCACAGACCTCACAAACTGTGCGTGACAAGCATCCCCACAACACGAGCCACATCTAACCTGTCCTCTCTCTTGTTTATCATCATGTCGGCGTTGCTTCTGGAGAAGTCAGGTTCACTTTTTGTGGAGTGATTAATGTCCTCGCAGGGAAACTATCGGCAACATCTAGTCAAGATTGCACAGGAATAAAATCACCCTTCTTATACCCAAAACTAGCATACTGGTATACTGAACACTGTGCAAAATATCTCACCAACAGGTTTTTACAAAATAAAAATGGAACATTTTAAACATCTTAACATTCACATTTATGATACCCTTCATTCAAGCAACAAAAACAAAGCCATGAAGAGGAGATCTAACTGGAAATGAATACAATGTTCACAAATTAAAAATAAAATGGACTGACCTTTCGCGCTTTAATATCCACATCGCCCGTTCTCGCATACTTCATGACAAAAACCAGTTGCTGCATTAAAAAAATGGTCTTCAGTCATCTCAGTCTTTGAATTTAAGCATCGCTGTGTTCAAGACAAACAAACCAAGAGTTAAATCTAATCCCGGATGGCTCATATATTTAGTATTTCTTCTAACTGACTGGATTTCACAACTGCACAGCTTGTTAAACCATTAAACCCAGATGGAAACGGTCTACAGGTGTAACCAACATCCAAACAACCCCCACAAAAAACAGATTCCTAAAACAGAACCGAGTCCAAAAAACACGTCTCTGCAAAACAACAGAGCTGAATGAAAAGAGCAGCAAACGTCACATTTCTTTAAGTTTGTTTTCACTTTACATTTCTTGGTGCCAATTTGTGAAAGACGCAGCACGGATTTAAAGGCTACAAACGTAAATAGACCTCCACGGTTCTCATTGCAAATTAAGAATTTAAGCAAAAGTTGTCCTGGCCTGAATCAAACGGTGCAGTTGGACTTGTCTGCAAACTTTTCTCAATAAGTATGAGCGTAAATGCACAATACATCACAACTATCAGGCTGGTCCATCGCAAACAGTTCTGCCTAGTAAGAAGCAGCACCCATTATTATCCACCTGACAAAGGGTTTCTTAACTTTATTTATATCCAACTCCAGTCAACTTTAATGCGGCCCGAACCGCAACGTGTACCCCCATAACGACCGGCTCTGCAATGTGATGTGTGCCATTACTTTTATTGGCTTTTCAAGTTACCGTGGCGACGCAATTTGCAAACAAAGAAGCCATTTTTCGCATGCAAAACGCCCGATGGAACATTTTTCACCCCTTAACCACAGCTCTGAGGTCACATGACCTAGAGTGGAGAGGTCCCTGAAGGAAAATAAGAAAGTCATCGAACCACATCTGTTAAGACATGCTTATACATTATAAACCACAACGTAGGCATTTTGTCGTCTACATTTTTAAATGGCTGCCGCGTGGCAGTCCTTGTCAAAGTTTCTGCAGGAACTCTCTAGTATGATTAATGCTATTGCCCCCCACTCACTGGCATTGCAATGAGTATCTTTAATGTTTTAAAAGAACAGTGTGGGGAAATAGTCCCGTTATTGTAATTCAAATGTTTCTTTGGATTTGCTCACATTTGAAGTAGTTGTCGAAAACATCTGAATAGTTCATGACCTTTGTGGCTCTACTATCCTATATTTATCTTACAGGGTCCTGTTGCTCTACAATACACTCGTGTGATTAATACAAAGGCACACATATCCAAACACTTCACACAAACACCATTTTGCACCGCTGACCTGTCTGTATTACCTGACTGCAGTAAGTATTACAGGAATCTGCCGCCTGGCAGCAGTAAAACTAGGTGAAGTTTACAAACAGGTGTATGTTGCTGTAGCAGGTGTGTTTATCTCTCAGGGTGAGGATGAGATATCCTTTTGCTCTGCTCCAGAGGTGCTGTTTCAAAGGCACGTCCCTGCTCTGCCTGAGAGTAAATGACCAAATGTGACTGTAGGCACGACTGGATAGACCAATGTACATTCACGCAATGACACAGCAGGCCCCTCTAATTATGATGTATTTTATTATACTGTGCAATTTTTCTTTACTTTCTAACATTATATTTTCCCTAAAAACCGAACCTGAGAAAAACTAATGCTCACACACACGCACACCAAGTCTGCTCCTCTTTTTTTAATTATTAAAAACCTACATCTGATTGTCTCTAAAAGGCTGTCTGCTGAATCTTGAGTCCTAGTCCTGTTCTGAATGTTTGTGTGGCCTCGTTTATCGATGTCTCGCTGATTACTAAAGAGGCATTTGGGAAAGAAAACAGACTGACAGGCAGCACATTTACAAACCATGACACTTCCACTGGTCACCACTAGAGGGCACTGTAAGCAACACAACAGCAGGCTCGGGCACCACAAATTACAACAAAATACGAAATAAAAAGCATATTAGTCAGGCTTTAGGTAGAATTAAGAAAGAAAGCCAGGTAAATGATACAGCTAGTGACCATTCGCCTTAAAGAACTAAACACTGTCAGTTGTACTGTACGAATAGAACAACTCATTTAATGGAAATATAATACAAGGAAGTAAATTAACCTGGGAATAATGTGTCCTGCCTAAAATTGTCCTTGTAATTTATTATCAGCCGCCTCGCTCTGTATTCCAGACAGCGTGATGATGAGTCTTTATTTTCCTGTTCCCCTCTGAGCGGTCAGTGGAAAAGGTCGAAGGCTTTTGTGCAGCAGAGACTGGCGTTCTTGCAAACCCTCCAAACCATCTTTTTCCACTTGGAGCTTCTTTATGAGAGATAACTCTCCGTTTTATGAGAAAAAGACAAGAATCCTGACTTCTTCCTATTGCTTTAAAAACTGAGATGAACCACAGATTTTGGACCCATCTTGTTTTTTGGCACTGCTTGCCGATGGCTTTTAAATGCACTCCCTCTTCAGTCGCTTATGCACTTGAGTCAAAAAGATCCAGATTTCAGTCACAAAGGAGGAAAAAAGTCATTTTTTAGTCTAAAAAACACAGGAGCTAATTTAATTTCATTTACATGTAAAATAAATCTCTTTTCTGTCCAGTGTTGCGTCGTGGCTTCAGTTTCTTTATCTCCAGATTTGTTTGTGCTCCAACAAACGCGGCTCTGTTGCGTACCTGCGTGTGCGGCGTTCCTCCAGTCTTCTTCTTTTAGATCACCGGGATGTCTGAGCGAGCCCACGCTGAGGCGGCTTTGATTTGGCACAAAAGACTTTTGTCCCCCTTTCAGAGCAGCTGGACATCGTTTCAAACAAAGTAGCAGGAACACAAAAAATAAAATAAAAGAAGAAGAAATCGAAATGTAAAAGGTCAAATGTAGAAAGAGAAGCTTTGAAGCTTTGAGCAAAGGTGACACGAACAGGGAGCTGATTCTTCATTTTTAGCGACAGATTAGGTACGAGGGGCGGTAGGAGGAGATGAAGTTGGTGATTTTGCAAAAAAATATTTTATCATATGGAAAAGTATAAACAGGAGAGTAAAAATGAGTCCTTCATAGTCTGGATTTCATCTTCCAGTGGTAACTAGAAGACTATTATTGACGTTGGCAGTATTTCCAACTCGTGCCTGAGGCCAGTGGAGGGTTGTAGAAAGGTTTATCAATCACGGTAACGGAGTCCTGAAGGTCTCAGCTTGATCCCCCTCTGCTTCTTCACCCAGACTGTGTGCGGATGTGCTCGTCAGTGGGAGTTAACGTTTGAAAGAAGACGTCAGTTCATGTCGATGGTGTTGAAGACCCACTCGGTGAACTTCTTGAGCTTGGCGGCGGAGGTTTGGGACTCTTCCTGCAGCCTCTGGTTGTCCTCCCAGAGTCTCTTGATCTGCGACTGGAGCCGCAGTTTTTCGTCTCGCTCCTGTGAGAGAACGGAGGGTCGGGGGGTTAATCGTCAGAACGTTCCGCACGAGTGAGCAACGGCTAATCAAGTGAGCGGAGTTAAAATGAGCTTCTGCATGAAAGTGACGGGCTGAAAATGGGATTGTGCATCACAGGGTGGAAGTTTAGGCGAGTGCTTACAAAAATCCAACAAAACACGAAATCTACATTATTCAGAGTAAAAAGAAAAAGTTCCTTTAAAGTCAATTTCTAAAACGACAAAGCATTAAAGCCAGTTCAATAAAATGCACATAAACAATGTGAAAATGTAACGACTGTCAATCCTGTTTAAAAGAAGACACGGCCACTCGTTAAGATGTTTATATATATATATAAAGTAAGTTTTGTGATTGTCTATTGTTGTCCACTGTTGTCATCATTTTTTGTTAAAATCCAGGTCTCTCTTGTAAATGAGTCCTCGTGGCTCAATGGGACTAACCTGTTTAAATAAAGGCTGAATGAAAGGAAAGTTAAATATTTCTAAAGTAAGTTAATAACAGTATTAATCTGACAGAAACTGGACGTTGGTTCCACAAGAGAGGAGCCTGATAACTGAAAGCTTTGCCTCCCATTCCGATGTTGGAAAATCTAGGAATCAAAAGTAAACCTGCAGCCTGACAGCAAAGTGCTCTGTTAGGAAAATATGGGACAATAAGAACTGTAATATAAGATGGAGCTAGGTTGTTGAGGGCTTTGTATGTTAGAAGACTTTGAATTCTATTCTGAATTTGACGGAGCCAGTGGAACAATGCAACAAAATAAGTTGCCATTTTTTGTGGGTTTATTTAAGGATTTAAACTTGCAAACAGTGAGTCACAACTACTGGTTCTGTAGGCAGATTTTATCATTTGACATCTTTAAATCTATACTCGATTCATCTGAGCACAAAAACAGCAAATGAAAAATTAAGACTGCAATACTTAATATTTTACGCAGTCAATCAAATTCAGCTCATTTTCTATAATCAATGATTAATCAGGTTATCAGATAAACAGATGAGAGTTGTGTGATGGAGTTAAATTCCAAGCAGTCTGCTCCTCAGATAAAGTGTTAAATTATGATTTTTATGAATGATTTTGTTAATTTGTTATTTTTATATACTGTATGTATGTTTCTGTACAGTACCCTGAGATGACTTCTGTTGTGACTTGGCGCTTTATAAATAAACTGAACTGAATTGAAATAAATAATTTTACCTTAATAAAGAGTAATAATAAATCTTTGAAAAGGTAAATAAACTAAACTAAAAGTTATGAGTCTAAAATGAGCTAATATTTGATTAGTGTTCCAGAAAACAGCAAAACACAGAACTAAACCATAAATATTTTGTACAGGAACGACGTCCACTGTTGTAATTGATCATTTTTCCAAACTAAACGTGACTGCTGAGAAAAATAGAGAATAAAACGCGTTTGAAAATGCTGACATATTATACACAAAAAGAACATACAATACAACCTGAACCTAAGGAATATTTTAAATATTTTACTGCTTTTATGAATATGCTCACAAACCCTAATGATCATCTAATCAATATGTTTGATCAGAACCACCTTTCTAATAAATTACACACTTAATATCTTCACAGGTAAAGTTGGACTTAGCCATTTGTGCCCAGTTTCTAAATTTTAACAGTTTTCTTAAAAAAGGCATGCACTTTAAAAGATTTTTATATTATTATATTATATTACATTACATATTTATTTTATCTACAATCATGTTGAAAGGATTTCCTGCCCTCACCGATGCTGCAGTCAAATAAAATATTCAGTTTCAGGCTTTAAAGTACAGTCATAATTAACATGATAATATGGAAATCACTCTTTACTTTAAAACACTTGTTTTAATTTTATTTCGTAAACAAGATAAATAAAGTTGGTGCTTTCCGCTGAGGTTATAAAACATCATTCTGCTTTATTAAGCTAATTCAGATTATAATTTCCTCACACTACATATTTTCCTTTTCTTTTGTTTGAATGGTCTTGAACTCCCATCCCACTCACTCTTGAAACAAAGAAAATATTAGTTTAAAAGTGTAGAAGGGTGAAGAAAATGATTTCTATACACTACTAGATCAACTAGACCTCTGTGCGTACAACGATAAGCATATTTATTATGGTTTTGTGTAGAGCTCGACCGATATATCGGTAGGGGCCGATATTTTAGGTTGATATAAGCGTTTGGGGACGTATCGTATAGGTGACAATTGGCCCATTACATGCCGATATAAACACTTCTATTTTTCACCTCTAGAATGATGGGAACGAGTCCTTACTTGCAAATGGTGTAATTGTACAATGTTTCCAGCAGAGGGCGTATGCGGACTACAGTAGTCCCTCGTTTATCGTGGGGGATCCGTACCCTGAAGCCCCACTATAAGTATATATATATAAATATATATATATATATGTCATGAATGTCAGAATGTCATGATTTCAGCTTCCTGTCTCCTCTGTTCTTTGCACCCTACAAGCGCTCTCGGCCACGCCCACTTCTCAACTCTGCACGGAGAACAGCTGATCAGCTGCAGCAGGAAGTTTATCCTGCAGTAAGGGCTGCACAAAGGTACAGGAGGTGCTAAATAATTTAAAATATTTTAAATAGAAAGTCCATGCCGGTCATGTGGCTCATCCATCAATTAGGCATTTGTGTGTCATGTCCAATCTTATTTTGAAAAACCGCGATAGAGCGAGTCCATGATAAACGAAGTAGCGAGGGACTACTGCACTTTCAAGTCACGATGACCATGCTGCTCACAGCACAGCCGAGCGGAGACCCAAGAAGCAGGGAGCAACTAAATACTGTGTAGCTAATTGTAATGATCTGTAAAATAAATTAAAAATCAGCAATAAATTTTCTTCAGTCCTCCAACTGCTTGTTATTAGCTAGCCACGTGCCTCTCAAGTTAGCAAGCAAGCGTTTAGATAACCTAGCATTGGCTACCGCCTTGTAAAACTTTATCCAGAACAACAAATCTAACGTAGCAGTAAAATAAAAACGTCATCTTTGCCGTCCTCAATGAAATGCATCGTTTGTCTGAAATCTTTACTTCTCTGCAAAGAAATCAAACTCCGCCGCGATCAATACTAATTAAGACCTTCACCATACGTGACTGCCTGATGAAACAATGAACAGGGAAGAGCATTCATTTGTTTAATTTATATTTATGTAACACACTTGATAACTTTATGGTGAATAGTGGAGGACAGAAAATGTGAAGGCACATTAGGAAAACTGGTTTTATGACCAGTGCACCACTTGTAAACCTAGGATCTAATTTGCTTAGCTTCGTGGTTGCTAACAGCTGCGCTAATTAAACAAACCCCACTCCACCAGCTAAAAATATTATTTGTCAGCATATCGGTTATCAGCAATAATCAGATATTAGACTTCCCCTCCCAATATCGGTATCGACGACAACCAAAGTTTCCATATCGGTCGAGGCTCTGGTTTTGCGTCTGTCTCACCTTCTTCAGATCCTCCTGCAGCATCTTCACCATGGCTTCTAGTTTAGTCACCTTCCTCTCCAGTCCTATGTGACCCTCACTGTGGAAAGAAACATCCTGTGAGGAGGCTTCGTAAATACAGCAGAGAAATTAATAATTACTGTGCGTCAACAACTGGCAGTCTTGAGCTCATAATTTGTAGCCTAACTGTGATTAAACACGGTTTACAGCAGAAATTCTGTGGCAGCAAATCGTCCCTTAATCTAACGGGACGTTTTATTAAAGATTTAATAAAAGTGTGGAGTGAACAAACAGAAGCATGTTACGAAAACAAGCTAACAGAAGCAGCGCGGGTGTATCGTTACCTTGACGATGGCCGTGACATCGGAGCAGGCTGCAGCTCCATGTGGGGCTGCTGAGGACTGGATGCACCGCTGCTTCGGTGGTTGGACTCCCCGAACACGTAACTTCTCTGAACTGGGAGACAGAAATGGAGAAAAGTGAAGAAAAGCACACTAACAAAAGAGTTTAGTTACATTAAATGGTGAACAGAAGTTTATTGTTACTGTAGTGTGTGGTTCTCTCATTATCAAAGGTACTGGCCACATCCACCAGGTGAGTCCACTCCAGAGGACTTTCCCTATCTGAGGATGGGAGGGGCATCAGCTCCTGAGGGAGGGGTCCTCGATGTCGCTCCACCAAATCCACCAGTGAGGTGTCAGATGCTGAAAGGTCACCTGATTTAAATTATGAAAAGCACAAGATAAATAATAATAATAATCAATATGTCACATCTATGACCATTTTGCATTTTTCACTTAAAAGGGTGCAGCAGATAGTTACCGTATTTTTCAGATTATAAGGCAGATTAAGCGATACAAGTTCATTTTGACAGATTTTTGAGCACCGTGTACCACATAAAATCCGTTGGAGGTCAGTAAGAACAACTAGAATGAATACATAAGGCACAACGGATTATAATACTCACTGGTGATTTTTGAGAAAAATTAAAGGATTTTAAGTGCGCCTTATAGTCTGAAAAATACGGTAAATAAATATTTAAATCTACTACGCTGGCTTTTTTGTTAAGAGTTTTATTTCTTTCTTTCTTTTTTTTATCTCGACAATTTGTATATTTCAACATGAAACATTTTCCCTTGATGAGCATTGTTCAGGCCACCTGGATAAATTAAGTGACCAATAATAATGCAATCCAAAGCACTTCCCTGTCAATAAATCAAAAGCTCAAACCATATTTAAGTAAATACGATCGCGCGCATGTAAAATGCAGCTTATATATTTTGTAACGTATTTTTCAAAGTAGTTAAATGCCCAGCAGTGAAACAGAGAAGAACCATTTCCTCCTTTTCTTACCATGAAGTTTGACTCCAAGCTTGTACGAAGGCCGTCTAAGAGGGACGCCACGGGTGGTGGGTGAGCGGGGAAGGGTGGAGCAGCTAAAGAGGACGTCAGGGCTGAGAGTGGGTTCAGTCACCGAGTCGCTCAGCGAGGGAAGCCGCTGACCGCGATAGATGCTCTCGTCTGACAGGGTGCGATGGAGCGAGCGGCGACG
>NC_056509.1:41253306-41254269 GCF_014905685.2 Nematolebias whitei
AAAAAAATAAACTGAAAGCAAAGACGAAACTTTAATGCAATCGTTAACAGTATTTTAATATTTTTGTTTAATCAGGGACCGAATTAATGCACTGTATAATAATCATTTGTGCATTTGCATGCTTACTATTTTCTTTAGAGATGTTGGATGTAAAAAAAAAAAATATATATATATATAAGGGAAGAAAATCCAGTTACATATTACGGTCAAGTAAAATGATAACAGACAGGATTACTTGATAGGAGACGACTTTACTACGTTGAAAAGCTGATAATTCAAACACAAACCTCACTTTTGTTATTTGGCTTTCTTTTCCAGAACGTACCTTTTCTTTGTGTTTTCTTGGTGGTGGGGGAGTGTCGTGAGCACTGTGCCTCTTTAAGTCTTCCTCTATGGTAGATTTAGCATGCTGCTGTGGTGAGTGCATGTCTCTGAGAGAAGGTCTAGCTGCCGGGGTTGGAACCAGATCTCCTCCACTTTCTCCAGGAGATTTCCTAAAACAAAAACAGTCAAAATAAGCACCCATAAAAAAATGTATATGGTTCAAACAATCTTAGAATGAACCAAGAAAGAGAAATGTGAAGGTTAAATTGGTAGCTGCTGCTATATTATTCTCAGCCACAAGAGGGCAATCAAGTAGCATCTATGTGATTTGTAGGGGAAGACGATTTAAAAGTGGATGGATTATTTGTGATAGAAATGTAATAAGAATTAAATCCAGTCTTGCATGAAGGATATTCCAAAGTGAACTATAGGTAACTTTTATCAGAGGCAGAGGACAGACTCTTAAACTGTGAACACAAGTTTCAGAAAAGTTACAGAACGCTTATCAAAAAAGTCCATGCTCAATAATCCAGGTATTCAATCCAACATTTTTCAGTCAGGTCATCTGGACAGTTTCTTTTTTTGCTGAAATGTTTCACCTTCTATCCGGAAGACTTCATCAGTCAAGGAAACACACAA
>NC_056509.1:41254669-41290457 GCF_014905685.2 Nematolebias whitei
ATATATATAAGGGAAGAAAATCCAGTTACATATTACGGTCAAGTAAAATGATAACAGACAGGATTACTTGATAGGAGACGACTTTACTACGTTGAAAAGCTGATAATTCAAACACAAACCTCACTTTTGTTATTTGGCTTTCTTTTCCAGAAAGTACCTTTTCTTTGTGTTTTCTTGGTGGTGGGGGAGTGTCGTGAGCACTGTGCCTCTTTAAGTCTTCCTCTATGGTAGATTTAGCATGCTGCTGTGGTGAGTGCATGTCTCTGAGAGAAGGTCTAGCTGCCGGGGTTGGAACCAGATCTCCTCCACTTTCTCCAGGAGATTTCCTAAAACAAAAACAGTCAAAATAAGCACCCATAAAAAAATGTATATGGTTCAAACAATCTTAGAATGAACCAAGAAAGAGAAATGTGAAGGTTAAATTGGTAGCTGCTGCTATATTATTCTCAGCCACAAGAGGGCAATCAAGTAGCATCTATGTGATTTGTAGGGGAAGACGATTTAAAAGTGGATGGATTATTTGTGATAGAAATGTAATAAGAATTAAATCCAGTCTTGCATGAAGGATATTCCAAAGTGAAGTATAGTTAACTTTTATCAGAGGCAGAGGACAGACTCTTAAACTGTGAACACAAGTTTCAGAAAAGTTACAGAACGCTTATCAAAAAAGTCCATGCTCAATAATCCAGGTATTCAATCCAACATTTTTCAGTTAGGTCATCTGGACAGTTTCTTTTTTTGCTGAAACGTTTCACCTTCTATCCAGAAGGCTTCATCAGTCAAGGAAACACACAACACAAAGCTGATTCTTCCCTCAAACAGCTTACTCCAAAGTGGAACAAACCAGTTGTGTTGGTGCTAAGAATGCTTAAAATAATCTATTTGATTTTACAGGAGCTGGGAAAGAAAACCTCGTACGTGCACATGCTGGGTTCACTTTCCCCACATCCTTCCTAGTATGTTTCTCCACTCAGGAACAATGTCCTATTCTGCCACCTCTACCCACGAGGTGGTACAAATTAAGACACTTCTTTCTTTTCATATTTTTTTTAAATGGTTACATGATGCTGAAACAAGCTACAAAATGTCAGCAGAGCAGGAACATCCATCATTAGCCTCGAGAACCTCCTGAAAATTAATCTGTTACAAAAACACCTTCTCTCTTAACACCCCTAACCCACACGTCACGTCGTGTTCTTCACAGAAACAGCACTTAATGCTTATTCCTGTCTTTCTCACTACACACAAGCTTAAATGCTGTTACTCATTTTTAAAGTCTCTTTGAATAAAAGCATTTGGCTAAATGATTAAATGTAATGTGAACTAGAGAAATTGCATTTTCAGCGAAAATGCATTGTGAATGCTTACTGTAGGAGAACTTGTTGAAAAACAGCTAAAATTATTTTTTTTAAACATGTTGAAATGGAAGAACAAGCTTAAATTAGCAGAAGAAAGCAGAAATAACACATATTTGATGAAATAGGTTTAAATAATTAGAAATTAGCAGGAAAATGGCTAAAAAAAAGGGCTGAAATTAGCAAGAAAAAAAGGCTGAAAAGTAGCTGAATGGCAAAAAGAAGCTTGAACACCAGAATGAAGTGAAAGAAGCTAAATGAGCTAAAAAAAGAAAAAGAAAAGTGGAATTAGCTGAAAAAGCTAAAATTTGCATAAAAACAGCTAAATAGTATCTGAATAAATTGAAACTAGCAGAAATAAGCTGAAAGGAGCGTACCGGTAACAAGCTGAAATAAAGAGAAATAAATTAATGGGGCTGGAAGTATCAGAAATTAGCACAAAAACTGGAATTTACCTGAAAACAACTGAAATGAGCTAAAAATGCTATAAAAAAGGTAGCTGAAAAGGTAGAACAAGCTTAAAAAAGCAGAAGAAAGCAGAAAGATCATGCTTGCCCAATTAGGCTTAAAGAAGCAAAAATGAGCACAAAAAAGTGGAAATTATCTGAAAAAAGTTGAAATTAGCTAAAGAAAAAAAACCAGCTAAAAAGTGGCTTAAAAAGCAGAAAGAAGCTTAAATTACCAGAAGGAAGTGGAGAGAGCAGATTTTTGCTGAATTAGGCTGAAAAATGTTGAAATGAGAGCAAAAAAATTGGAATTAGCTGAAAAAGCTAAAATTAGCATAAAACAATTAGCTGAAATAGCAGAGAAAACTGAAACTTGCATAAATACGCTGAAAGGAACATAACAAGCTGAAATTAGCAGAAAAAGTTAGAAGCACAAAAATGTTTTAGTTAGTAAAAAGAATGTAAAAGGATCACAAAACAGCTGAAAACAGCTGAAATCAGCTGAAAGTGGCTGGAAAAAAGTTTATATTTGCACAAGGAAGCTGAAAGAAGCTGAACCAGAGCAAAATGTGAAAGGAGCAGTAAGAGGTTGTGAACAGATCTAAAGATTAATTTTCTATGAGAACAAAGTGGCATAAAAAGCCAAAGTTGCACTAATACCAAAAATCCTAGCACCCTTCTCATGAGCGAGCTGAACATTTTGATATACCATTTGTTGAAATAGCACAAAAACTGTGGAATGAGAAAGATGCCGAAAAACGTACATAAGAAAAATGGATCACGATAAACATTCACACTATAAGTCAGCATCAAACTATTGTGCTTTTGTGCAAGGCATTTAAAATTCATTAAGCCCCTGTGTCATTACTATGCTTCAAAAAATGCATAGGCTGTAAATTCACTCTAAAAAAACCATGCCTTCTCTGCGTGTTCTTACTTCCGCGTGTCTCCAAAATCCACAGAATTGATAGTGGAGCCAGGTTTCCTCCAGCCGATCAGATACTTGGACTGAGCTCCCTGACGGGGGTAGAAGCTCTTGGGTCCTGAGGTCTGAGACGAAGGGGAGGTGGCTGAAGACGATGACTCTTCTCTGGGAGAGCTGTGGCCGGAGTGCCTGGAAAAACAGAACGAGTTACACATGACTGACAAATAAAAGAAAGCAATGGTTGTTTATATTCTTACAAATTTATAGAGAATATAAATTGTTTAACTCCTTCAGAAATCAAAATTTGTCTTTGGGCAGGCATTTATAAATTTTTATCGCTTAACACGTTTTCCATGAAGGATTTTCCAAGAGAACATTCTTTATTCGGTTAAAGATGGAAAATGGATCAAGGCTCTTGGCCTGCTGGCACATTTCATCTCTACAACTCCGACAGAATACAGATGCATCCTAAATGCTGGACAGCTGATGTCCGGGTCAGACACTGTAACTATCTGGACTCCTGAAATAAACTTGCTCCAACAGGAAGACGTGGCCCTGGAGCTCTCTCAGATCTAGACACCAGCTCAGCTACGAAAAGTAGGACGTGTGTTCCACAGTTCCTGAGGCCTAATGTGAAGAGATAAAAGGGAATTAAAATTACTCTTTGTGCTCGATTTCCAGAAAAGCCTTGCTGAGAAGAAGGCTGTCTAGTATTCGTTCTTTTTCGGGGAAGTCTCGCTTCAGTAATAACTAGAATTAGGCAGCAGAGGTTAGGCTCGTAAAGAAAATAAATCTGATTTAAAACAAAAGCAAAACTTGGAGAAAGAAGGTAAAACTTTAATGAGAGAAACTGCATGTCCAGAGAAAATGCAGTGTGAATGGTTATTGCTGAAGAGCATGCTAAAATAAACAGCTGAAGTTAGCTAAAACCTGCTTAATTGTAGCTGAACTTGAAGAACAAGCCTAAAGTAGCAGACGAAAGCAGACAGAACACATATTTGCTGAATTAGGTTCTCAAGTAGACACAAATAGAAATGAGAACAACAATTAGGAAATCGGCTGAAAAAAGCTCAATTAGCAACAACAACAAAAAAAAAACCTGATGAAAAGTAGCTGAAAAGGCAGAAAGAAGACGACACAGGAAATGAGGGGTTCAGTGTCTTGCCCAGGGACACTTCGGCATGTGACTGCTGGTGGAATCAAACCCCCAACTGTTGCATTGGACAACTGCTCTAACCACTCAGCCACAGCCGCCCCATATCAAATTTAAGTTTAAAATAAGTAAAAGTGGTTGAGTTATAGCCATTTTTGTGCTAGCTAAGGTTGCTTCACTGTGGTGGCCATCTTGGATGTGGCTGACACCAAAGGTTTTAGCTAGGGATGCATGATATTATTGACATGGTATTGGTATCGGCCGATATTATCATTAAAGTTCGATATTGGACATCGGCCATTCCATCAAAATAACTCAACGATATAAAAGGTGTATGAAAACCCAGTGACGAGGATGCCTGCAGCACCAGCACAACGTGATGACATCACACGCACCTATCTGATCTGATCACGGCGGAGAGGAAGAAGTCATCGGTGGTGTGCAAGGTTTTTTTTTCATTGTAGATGTCGGGCTCCACATATTTTTGGACTAAGATGAGCCTCGCTACATCGTCCCCAGTCGGAGATATTTTTCTGACGTAACCTTACCCGAGTTACAAGCCGTCATTTCTGACGTCACTGAGAAGCTAACAGCCGATAGCACTTGGGTGAGTTTTACCACAGATATTTGGACGTCGTGTTAGCTCCGTTAGCATGATTAGTTTTACGGCACAATGGATAGACAAAAACTTAGACTTAAAAAGTCTGTCCTTCATGCACAGTAGTGCAGAGGATCCCACACTGCAGCTAGGAACAAGGAACAAGCCTCCACAAGTGAGACAGCATCACAGGTGAATAATGCTAATAAATAACATTTAACACTTTTCGTGTAATATAAGTTAAAGTGCTATGCACATCATATGGCTGTTACTGAATATACGTCACCAGCTCTTACAGCTTTAACACAATTTTTGTAGCAACTAAGCCTAAATAAGAGGGCTATGTTTTGACAAAGGAAATTATATAAAAAATATCGGATATCGGCCAAAACTACAATATCGTGCATCCCTAGTTTTAGCTGATCGTCCAAAATGTACGGTAGTTCATATAATACTGAATATTATCTTACATTGCATGTGTGGAAGTCCTTTCAAGATGTTTTTTTTGTGTGTGTATTTTAAACTGTATGAACGAATAGAGGTCAAAATCCATAACAATTAACAATTCAATGTCCAGAGGACCAGATTTAACTTTTTTAGATTTTTCTACCTGGATTATTGAGCATGCATCAAGATATTTTGAACCATAACAATTAAGTTTTAAAAAGTGATACGGGAACAAAGGAGAATAACCTACATAGCTTACTGAGCCAAGAAAGTTTATTATTTCAACACACAACACACGGACTGTGTTTCCCATCTGCTTCAGATGGTTACCTCAGCCTCTGGCTGGATCGTGCGTCTGTCAAGGTAAACAACTGCTAAAGATGAGCATAAATAAAGTTATGGACATGAATTAGCGTCTCTCTAGACCTCAACGTCAGGATAACTGAACTTTGGTGTGAAATACTGAGTTTGTGACAAGTCACGTATATTTATAAGAGGAGAGCCATTCAGCCAAAAAGTGCATTCCTTCTTAGGTTTGTTTTTCTTCTGGAGGATTAAAAAGCACAAAGAGTTCAGAATTTCTCAGTAAAACAAAGTAAAAAAATAAACAGCCAAGTGTTTTGTCATGCATCTTAACTTGATATATATATAAATCAGCTCTTAAATATTTTTCAACTCCTTAAATGATCCCACCCTCATGTTTGGAACCTATACAAGAGGGATAACATCCACTTAAAGTATCGTGGATAGAAATCTTCTTAGGAATGCAAATTGTCTGCCAAAAGGAAGCACACTGAGCTTGTTGTGTTAAGACGAACCAGAACTGAAGTTCAGACCAGTTTTACATGTACAGAGTTTGGAAGATTAGGATGGACCTGGACATAAATTATGTAGAATATTAAACAAATCAAAATAATTTATCAGGCAAGAAACAGTATTTTTTTGTAAAGTAGTTAAATTAATAATGTTTTTAAATCCCACTTACAGTTTACATCTAGTCCGTTTAGATAGGGGTTTGGTCTAATGACCCAAAATATCATGACTCGAGAACTATCCAACAAAAGGTGCATAAGGTACTACCTGCTCTCATGTAACACAATATCCACACAAACTCACCTCGAGTGTGAGCCGCTGTCACTCAAACTGTATGTGCTGCTGTCTCTAACGAGGAGATGAGTTGGGGGGCTTCGACCTTCCAGGTTTCTTTCTGCTGGGGGACCAGGAGACTCGGCGGCAGCAGGCGACCTCTCGAGCATCCTGCGCCCTCCTTCGGTTGGACTGTGCCACGGAGAGCCGGTCCGCTCCCTGTTTTCTCTGCTTCCACTGGGAGCCAGCAGCGACGTGGTGCTGCCATGATGCGAGTGGGGGTGAGCGTGATGCTGGGCTCCGTATGAGCCGCTGTCAATACCACTGTCAGCAGAGGCTCCCTGCAGGTATCCTCCCCCTCCCAGGCCATTGGGTTCTGGATCCCCCTGGTCGCCACTGGAGCCCCCACCTGCCCCCAAATCATACCATTTGTCACTGTCACTGTGGCCCCCACTGGAAGTTGTGCTGGATAGAGTGTTACTGCTGGAGTGACCTGAGTAAGGGCCATCTGACTGCCAAGGCAAATAGAAAATGGAAAAGCAAAAAGAAACAGCAGGTAAGTTTTCGATTATTTTATTATTATTATTGTTTTGTTTGTTTTAGAACGTTACCGTGTATAAATTAGTAACCTCAAGGAGTGGGGTTATAATCTAATTTTGAGCAACCAAGATGCAGACATGAAAAAATATTATTTCAAATTTGACATAAAAGAGATGTGTGAAATGTGGAATTCTACAGCAATGGTTCTCAAACTGGGGTACCCGGACCCCTGGGGGTCCGTGAGCCGGTGCTTGGGGATACACAACTAAAAAATTAAAATTATTATTATTTTTTTTTTTTTTACAACCACCTAGGTGTTTAACAACCTGTTAAAATACATCAAAATGCAGGAAATCACATCTACTTTATTCAAAATTTTCTGGGGGAGAACCCAGAAAATGCGTTCTGGCATCGACCAGTTTACAAATGAAGCCCTGGTACTTGGTTTGAAAACTGATGTTACGATTCTGTTCAGTTTGATGTAAAGAGTTTTCTGTAATAAGTTAAAGAAGTGGCAATACATTTATGATGTTCATTATGTGAGTAGGTAACGTTTTAAAGTGGTTTTGGATTATGTTCATTTTCTCAAAACTGTAATTTTTGGAAGATGAAATTAAAAATGTTGGTAATTAAGTGTGTCTTGAATGAAAAATACCCCATGTTTAATATTAACTCTACTAAAGAACAGGTCTTAAGTATTTATGTTGCACAAATATTGCAGTAAACATTAAACAACAAATATTGCAGTAAAGAGACAAATTGAAGAAAATTATTTAATAAACATGAGGGTTATGAGGGAGGTCCCTGAACCCATAAAGTTTGAGAACCCCTGCTCTACAGAGCAGAAATGTAGTGCACAGACAATTTATGATGACCATACAAAGGAGATGTGAGATACACATGGCATTTTCTGTATTGAAAGTTGGCGTTTAAAAATAATTTGGCTTCTACAAAATTACTGGGAAATGATGTTGGGAGCCACACTATATCCAAGTTGTGAACACTTTTCCATCTGAAGGAAGAAGAAGATAAAACAGCCAGTGGTAGACGCCACTGCAAACCAGTAAATCAAAGAGTGAACTAGGTCAAAAATTCAGTCTGACTAAAAAAAAGGTGAAGTTAGTTACATAGTAACTTACGTTTTTTTGTTCTAGTTTTGTTAGAATGAAAACTTGTAAACTTTAGTGTAGAGCAGATTATTTTAGGCTCAGGATTATGTGTAAAGTGTAATTATGGATGCATCAAGATTCAGTCATATTGGTTTTATAATCCCATGTTGGCTCTCTGAATCACGATGCAATCGAATCGTGAAGAGGCTAAGAATCCCACCCCTTGAAAACTCACATGGCAAGAGTAAATAGAGCATTACATCATGTAAAAATAAAATACATTATTGTTATATAGCAATGTACTAACAGTATGAACTTTGAGCCATGTGAGAATGATCATTCAGTAGACAAAAAGAAACAGCTGGGCTCCCGTCAGGAGGGTTTACAACAAGGATTTAATTCTGACCTGGCTGCCCTTCTTCGGGGAGAGGTGGATGACCTGCTCTTGCCTCTGGATGCGGGGAGCTCCCGAGTAGCCCTGACCCGACTTGGAAACAGGGGTCTCTGCAATCACATTAAACAAAAGGCGGGGGTTGGTGACAAACACATGGACAGCTCCTGCAGCACAAAAGATAAAAGCCACAACACGTCCAGGAGGGACACAGCACTGACATGGTTTTCCTTCTGCCTTTGCATCCTCCATTAAGAAAACCCCAGATCACTTGTCATCAAAAGCAACATTCATCAAACAATTTTGTCCCCTGCTGGCTTTGTTTGCTCTGGGCAAACTGTGCTGCATGAGAGACTGTGTGTACGAGTCCGGAGGCAAACTTTGATATAAATGAGACTATTGTGTAATTGTCTATGTTATGCAATAAGTTATACGGAGCAGGCAGTTAATGAGCAGAGCAGCATGAGACGCACACAGAGAGCTAGAGGTGCTATCATAACATCTGCTGGGGTGAACCTAAAAGTGTGGTTTCTATCTCATTTAGAATATTCATTCATCTGTATAGTTGTGCTGCAGCCTGCAGGGCTCTCTGGACTAATTAGGGATAGTTGTATGTGAGGTAACCTGTCCAAATTCCTGTGCATCCATAAACCAGAGACTATACGTTACTATTTGTCTATACTGTAATCATTGTCTTGTTATGGAGGAGAAAGGTAAACCAGTTGTATGTACAGTATAACCAGGTTTGAGGAGCAAATAAAAAATAAACTGTGGTTTGTAGACAAGACAGAATATTAGCAATAAATGAGCTTGAATTAGCCATAAAATGAAAAGGGAAAAAAACAGCTACATGGGTCAGTCAAAGGATGAAAAATTTGAGCAACTGTGAGTATACTGCCCTCTAAGTGACTTCTGATATTTCTGGAAAGAACTTGGCCATGTCATCTTTGTAAAAAAAAAAAAAAACAGAGCGTCAAGAGGTAAAAATGTGAGGAAACGGAAAATACAGAACTTTAAAGCACTCAGACAGCAGAGTCGGTTGAGAAGACAGCCAGACACTTGGCTGACTTCAGCAGAGCTGGCCCAGTGTGCATTGTTCCACCCTATCCAATAACAACATAGGCACTATAAGCAACCGCAAAATGAAAGACCAAGAACTTTAACTGTGATTATGTTGACCAGCAACAGGTTGAGGAACATGGCTGGTCAGCGATCAATCAAAGCAGCATCCTGCTGGGAACGAGAGGAGTGGCAGAGGAAACGGCAGCCTTTGTGGCTTTGAGAAGCAAAGTCAGAATGAAAAGGAAAAGGCTTGTAAAATAAAAGTGAATGAGAGAATTCTTGCAATGGCATAAAATAGAACGTAAAAGAACAAATTGATGAGAGCCAAATATGTAAAACAAGAAAGAAATTAATAGATGGGCAAAACGGATGGAAGGAAAGACACAATGTTGGCTAATTATTGGCAAAAAAAATTGGGGTATTTCTTCCATTTCTCTTTATTTTTGATTAATAAACCTCATAGAAGAAAAAAAATGTGTGAGGGTAAAATCCATTTGCTCTCACTGGGATCACAATTGAACGACTCTAAAAATTCTCCCTTTTTCTGCTCGTCTCATTAGGTTTCCACTGTTTTGTTTGCAGAGACATTAAGACCTTCTCTGTGAAGGCAACATAATTCACAGCTTGCAGGGGAACGGGAGGTGGAAGGAGAAGGGAGGGGGGAGTGTTGTTGTTGAACAAGGCTGTCAGAGTTGGTAACCAATGCAAGCACCATTCACACACTCTCCAAAATAACTGCCAGTTCAAAGGATTTTATAGCACAGATAAATATGGAAGATTTCTTTCGTGCTTCGTCTGCTCCTCCCTTTGCATAAATCAACTGCAGCCCACACTCTTTTGCATTTATGAAATGTCAATTTGCATTCGCTTTTAATCAAACATTCAGCCTGTCTCCAAGTACAACACACATTCAACCTATTTCTCTACAACAAATATTCCTAAGTGCTTGTATACCTGTTGACCCTCTTTCACTTCCGCTACCGTCCTCCATTCTTGACCAATTGGGAGTGGACTTTCCACTGGACCCACCTTCCCCGACCACCTCTCGTCTCTCCGAAGACAAAGGAGAATGACGGCTGCTTGCAAACCTAGCAAGTGGTCACACACATGCAAAATTTGAGATGACACGTGCTCAGAAAACTACGGTGGCCCTGAAGATTAAACCACAACTAAAAATTAAAAAATGCATTTGGAAAAATCCAATTACATTGGAAAAATCACATAAAAAAAAAAATTTTGATAAAAACATTTGAAAGAAAAAACGCAATTACATTTGAAAAAACACAACATTTGAAAAACACAATTACATTTAAAAAACAACTTGAAAAATGCAATTACATTTGAAAAATCACATTTAAAAAAATGCAATTACATTTGAAAAAAACATTTGAAAAAAAAAAACAAAAAACAAATGCAATTATATTTGAAAATTGAAAAAACAACATTTGCAAAAACGAAATTACATTTGAAAAAACATTAGCAAAAATGCAAAAACATTTGAAAAAAAAAAACCATTACAATTGACGAAACACAATTACATCAAATAAAACTGGAAGAAGTGGGAAAGGTGGGAGGTGGGACCAGTGGGAAACAGACATCACTGATTGGACGACGGGGCGTTTGAACCTCCCACTTTTTCCACCTCTTTCGGTTTAACTTAATGTAATTGTGTTTCGTCAAATGTAATTGTGTTTTTTTCTATTGTTGTTGCATTTTTTCAAATGTAACTGAGTTTTGTCAAATGTAATAGAGTTTTTTCCAAATGTAATTGCTTTTTCAAACGTAATTGTGTTCTTTTAAATGTAATTGTGTTTATTCAAATGTAATTGAGTTTACTTAAATGTAATTTAGTTTTTTCAAATGTAACTGACTTTATGGAAATAAAAAATATTCATGTAATTGAGTTTTTCAAATGTAATTGCATCTATTCAAATGTAATTGTGTTTTTTCAAATGTAATATTTTCAACTGTAACTGTTCAAATGTAATTGAGTTTCTTCTAATGTAATTGTGTTTTTTCAAATGTAAATGAGTTTATTCAAATGTTGTGGGGTCATTTTCAAACGTAATTGTATTTTTTTTATGTAATGAGTTTTTTCAAATGTTTTATTTTTTCAAATGCTGTTGCCTTTTATAATTTGTAGTTGTGTTTTTTAATTTGTAGTTCTGTTTTTTAATTTGTAGCTGTTATTTAAACTTCAGGGCCACTGCAGAAAACAATGTGTGCGTTTAAAAAAAGCAGAGCTACAAACAACAGAAAGGTAAAATTTAAAAGATAATTTTCCCCCTGAGGCTCAAGTTTGTGCAAATAGAAGTGTGCCTTACTTTGCAATATTACATTTGTCATATATCTATACCAAATTTCAATCCAAACTGCAAATTAATTCAATTCTCTGCATAGAATTTCATAAATCATTGCTCCTAATTGTAACTAGAGAACATAAAGTACTCTAACACATATGTCATTTTGCTTAGAGACTGAGATATTTATGCACTCCAAATAAAACCTGATGAATGTGCAATAGCTTTTCTATCATTATGATAACCACTGATCACAGAATGAGCGCCTCAGGCTGACTTCAAAGTTTTTAGTGATACTGTGTAATTATATTTATGCACAATGGATACGACACATATAAGATAATCTGTATTCTCCTGTTTTCCTTACTGCTCGGGCATCGACTTCTGTCTCCAGTGAGCAGAGCTTCCAGAGGCTTCAGTGGAACATGACAGGTTGCTGGGAGAGCTGCGGTTGTGAGGGGAGCGACCTAAAGCCAGAGACGAGGCCAGGCTGTAGCTCTCACTGCCTGGAGACATCCTGGTGTGCAAACAAATTCAGAAACACACCCACAAAGAAACTCTGTGAATTTATCTGCTAATAAAAAAAAAAAAACTGACAAAATATTATTTATATGAATGAAATAATTTTTGAAGACATGCAAAACAGAAACTAAACAATACGAGGAAATGCAGGCACTATGACTCCAGTTCCCACACAGGGTGAAATAAATGTCAGAGAAGCTAAAAAACCTTCTGCTTAAAACTTTGGCAAGAAAAACACTGGCTTTGTTAAAACCTCCTGACACCCGAGCTCTGGGTTGCAATGCATTTTTCATATCTCCTAGATATTTGTGATTAGAAGGACCTGATTTGTGTATAAATAAAGCTTTATCTTGGAACAGGAAGTTGTATTTTGTTAGATGGTTATGACATACTTTTGTAAAAATAAAAATAAAAGTCCTTAGATGGGGACAATGGGCTTATTTTACAGCATAACATTAACATGGCTTAACAAAGTATAAAACACTACTGAACATAGTGAAGTATAAGGTACAGCAAAGCCAAAATGTAATGTCCCCATATGTGGACGCAGGGTCTCAGGAGGTTCACGTGCTAAGCTGAGACATTACCTTCACAGTTTATTTCAGCAGATAGGTGAAATGAGTGAGACAATGGAAGCTGAAAATGATTTCAGCATTCTTTGGTACCAAAGGCTGATCTGTTTAACAACTGTTCAAAATTCTGGCTTTGTCCACATATTTTTGAGGTTTTAAGAAGCTGAACAAGTCCGTCTTTGTAATTAATTTACCTTGATGATCCATATTTAAGGAACAACAAGCCCTAACCTCTTTGAGTCCAGAGGTCGGCCGTCACTGCTGACACTGCGTGGAATGGCAGCGCCTCTCTCCAGCCTCTCAGCTGACAGGGTCTTCCCCACGGAGCTTCCCAGGCTGATGGCTCGGTTGGGCGTGTGGGGCTGTGGAGAGGCCGTCAGTGACTGCTGAGGACTGCTCGATGTCCTCTGCCACTTGTTATTGTTGCTGCGGAAGGGGAATTTGTACTCGAAGGAGCCACTATCGCTGCTGCTGCCCTTGTATTCTGACACAGGTACTCGATATAGCTCTGAGCAGCCCCTACAACGACGAGAGGAAAATTAGTGTCTGTTCTCATACCCTTAGGGACCATGACAATTAAACACCAAATGATAAAAATAGGACTTGGAGAATACTAAAAGCTGTAGGACTTCAATTTGCTCATGAAAATGAGCACTCAAGTCTCAACTCTCTTTAGCTATTGAAGAGTGATTTTATTAAATGTGTAGGTAAAGAATTTCTGCCTGGTTGTCCTTCAGAAGATGGTTTTGTGACTAAATTGAATTACAGCACAAAGGTTCATATTTTTCCAAAACATCGTTAAATCTGGTGCCAAATAAATCCTGATGTGACAAACTAGAAAAGGTGTTGTCCGAGTCATCATGTACGAACAGTGTTAATGTGAACAAACACTCAGGGTCTCCTCCCACATACCTGCGTGGAGTGGCGTCGTCATGTGGTGGAATGATAACAACACGCACTGTCACAGAGTTACGCAGGAGGTCAATCATCTGCTCGTGGGTCAGAGTTGCTACAGCGACTTTACAGATTTCTACCAAACGGCTTCCCTGACGCAGCCCAGCCTGCCAAGCGTAGCCATAAGGCTCAACCTGAGAGTAAAAACAGGTTTAGTGAACAATTTTTCAAATAGTGGTAGAAGTTTTTACATTTTACATTTATAGTTATATTTGTCCATGAAACCCAATGAATCAATCAGTGACATAGTCTACAAGCATGTCTTAAAGACAAAAAAACATGGATGACCCTGAATTTTTTGCTTTTAAACTCAGACAAGACTGAGGCTTTGGTTTTTGGACCTGAGCATTTCAGGAATAAATTTTTCAGTCTCTTGCCCTCCTTGGATTAATCTGGCCTCCAGTTCTAATGTTAAAAATCTTTGTGTTATTTTTGATCAGGACGTCTTTTATCCATCACATTAAAAACATTACCAGAACCGCCTTCTTCCGTCTGCGTAATATTGCTAAAATTTGAAACATCTTATATAAAAATGAAACTGATTCATGCTTTTATAACATCTAGACTGGACTATTGCAATGGTTTGTTATCAGGGTGTCCAAATACGTCTTTAAAACGTCTTCAGTTGATCCAAAATGCTGCTGCCAGAGTCTTAACTGGAGTTAGTGGAGAGCTCATATCTCTCCAGTTTTAGATTCTCTCCATTGGCTCCCTGTCAAATCCAGAATTGAATTCAAAATCTTACTTCTAGCATACAAAGCTCTCAACAATTCAATTCAATTCAAAAATACTTTATTAATCCCAGAGGGAAATTATTTGTTGTAGTAACTCGTTATCCTCATTTCATTAAGAGATGTTATAGATACTGATGGCTGTAAACAGGAAGGATCTCTTGTAAAGGTCCATCCCACAGTGGATCCTAAGAAACTGGCTGCAGATGCTGTCAGGTCCGTCCACCCAGACTTGGCTGGCCTCTTGGTTTCCCCGGGCTGTAGGACCGCCCGAATGCCGGGCAGAACTCCTCCCATAGCGATGGCCACTCCTCCCAGCAGTCTACCGAGCTCCTCGTTGATGCGGACAGCCAACTGTAGGTGCCGAGGGACGATCCTGTCCTTCCGCTGTCATGAGCCGTGTTTCCTGCTAGTTCCAGGATCTCAGTGGTCAGGCACTTGAGCACAGCTGGCAGGTAGATGAGAATGCGTCCACAGAACATCCTTTTCAACTAATTGAGATTTGGGGCTGTAGTTGAGATATTATATATCTATTATATATATAGTTGAGATATGAATCTAGCTCCATCTTATATTAAATAATAACTTATTATGTATGTGAATGTTTCTATGCGGTGCACTGAGACAACTTGAATTGAATTTTACATGGTACGGTTAAACTTATGGTGGTTGTATTGGTTAAGAAAAAGGGAAAATAGAAAAAATTTGGTAACATAATATATGACCAAAAATATATTTTACAGCTAAATTATGACATAATCTATATACTATATATATATATAATATCTAGATTTGCTTTTAAGTAGACTGAAGGATGTGTTGCCATTTTAAGCCAATTCTAGAAACCAAAGAAATCACAGGAAATTATTAAAAGTGTGTTACTGCAGGAATACAAAAATGAAGAACTAAGCTTTAAGCCAACTTGTTTAAAAAAAATATCTTATCAATTAAAACTAATCATTAGGATAATCCAAAGCAGGCTACCATTCTCTGATTCAGACAGTTCTAATAGGTAAGAACAAAAATGCTTGGACATCTTGGGAATCATCTACATTATTTCTTTATAATTAAACCAAATGATAATTTTAATTTTACTTTTGTTTCTCTCCTTTGCTCTGCTTCACATATAATCTAAAGTGCAAGTAATACATTTCCATGCCTGTACTTCTGCTCATAAACATTTTTTTCTAAATCTCTACAGCTGAATGTAAAAAGAATCACGTTGGGAGCAGAGTCTGAGAAGAAAACAGATTTTGTAAAGCAACATCAAACTTTGTAGATTAAATAGCAATCCATTCCTTCTGTCGCAAAATAAGTCATTGTGCTTTAAACAGATGGCATTACAAAGCCCAAACACTTTTAAAATTGGATTTTAATGTGCTGAAGCAAAACTATACTGCTGCTGTGGTCCTCGTATTATCCAGTATGAATTCGATACATTAAAATATTCTTTAAGCCTGAAAATTCAAGAAAACACATATTCTACCTTCCTATGCAAAACAGAAAATTGAGCAACTGTGAGTGTTGGTGATTAATTAACTATTACAATACACAAACAATTATTCAAAATTGTCATTTTCAGAGATTATACAAATATACTTATACCTCAACTTTTATACGTCTGTAAAAATCATCTGGCTTTTCGGGGGGAAAATTAAATTTAGTTTTGCTATGTAGCCAAAGTTTTCTGCTTCCTTGAAAATGTTTTTATTTTATTTTTTATGTAAGATTTATTACCTCAGCCACAATGCCTTCATAATTCACGTGGAAGCCGAGCTGTCCCAGGCCGTTTCGACGAAGCGTCATCTCTGATGTTTCACAACCTTTAGTAAGAAACTACAGACATACGAATGTGAGAGATGTTCAAATTTCAAGTAACTCAACAGGCCAACATCAGCTTTTCTGGACTAAAATATTTAATGGTTCGGATGCAATTAAATTTATTCATTTGTTTGCAATTGTGTAATGTGTAAATATTTACTTATGTACATTTTTTTCTTCTCAGCTAAAGGAAGATACTTTTTTTTTAAACTTCTCAATCCAAAGGACTTGAAGGCAAAAGGTAATATCACTTTTAACAGATGACACATATGAAAGCAAATGTGCCTCTTTCTGTGAAGCTCAGGTCTTTGTGAACGTCAGAACATGTTGAATAAAGATACCTTTCTTGCTTTTGCTTTATCGTGGGACTCCTGCCATTCAAGAGAAGATGGAAGAAAGCTGGGAAGTAGCTAAGCTGCATTTTCACGAAGGTGGGGATGGAAATTGTATAAATGAGAACTTAAAAATATATATTTTTAAAATCCATTGCAGTAAAAACCGATCTGTTAAAACAAATTATATTTTCCGGCTAAAATAAACTTTTACTTTATGACTGGTCACAACTTATCAGACTGTTTCTCCCTCTAATGACGCGCCTACAAGCTTGAGGGCACCTTTGGATTTCTCCGTCTCAACAAGGAAGTCAAACTTCACCGGAAAGCACAGATACGTAAATTATGCAACAGAATGGCACCTGATGTGAATTGTTATTGTACCCTCTAATGTTTCTGTGTGCAAGAAAGTGGAAAACAGAACAGGGGAATGGAGGGTTGACATATAACAAATGGAAGGAGGAAAAGTGGGGTACGCTAAGAAAAAGATAAAATAAGAGAACCCAGAACTATTTTCCATTTTCACTTGGGCATTTTCACTTGGGCACCGAGACAGTCAACCTGACTGAGTTGTAGGGCCAGTTGAAAACAAAGCAACATGTAATCAATGTCTTAGGATTGAGTAAAATAATGACGTGTTGCTGTTCAAAATCGCACAACTCAAAGAATGTTCCATGCACGCACAAAAAAAATTAAACACAAACGAGCATGCACAAGCATACATGTTTGTTTTGTCAAATAAAGGGGATGCTAGGGAAATCATTTCTAAAGAGTCTATGATTACATAAGAAAACACATTTTTTTCTCCCTGACCAGTTTCCATGGAAACAGCTACGAACGAACAAGCATCGCTTCAGCTTCACTGTATGTGTAGGTGTAAGAGCCATTAGGCGACTGTTGTCCAGAGGTGTTTCTGAAACTCCCTCAATAAACTGAGACCAGTGAGGAGACATCCGTCTGGCATGCAGATAAAAAAAATGTAATTCTGGCAGATTGACAGCTAGCATTAAATAGTAGGGAAAAAACAGAACCGTGAGCCGTACAGGTGAATGAAAAATGCCAACAGAAAACAGCATTTTTTCCATTGATTTAGTTTCTCAATATATTTTTTTTATATAAATGAATGTCACCTTTATCTTATCCCTTGTCTTATTCAGAGCCATTAAACAAATACAACTAATTTGGTTCCATTTTACATCATTCGCATGGCTGTCTATTTCTGGAAGTTAAAACAGACAACAGTTTTATGTCAAATGCAATGTACTGGTGTGTGTGTTTCCCCTCTGACCTCAAGACGTTTGATCACTTCTTTGAAATCCTCTGTATTATTACTGATACTCCTCAGGGACACACTTTCTCCACGCTCGTAGAAAATCTTTAAAGAAGCAGGACTGCTAAGTGTCCAGCCAATTGCATCCTTAGTGGCGCAGTTGAACACCACAGCCTTGGCATCCTGGTCCAACAGGATGATAAAGTCATTGGAAATGGCCAGTAAAGCCTCAATTTCCCCTCCATTCCCATGATCCTCTGCATAAACTTGCCAGGTCACGGCACCGAGACTGCGTAACTCTGCTCCATCACACGGCCGAGTCTTTTCTTTCTTTTTATGGGCCAGGGAAATGAAAGGAAATTTTCCAGAGGGGTCAATCGACGTGCTAGTGGTGTGGCGTTCAGCCAGGTCACGCAGGTACTCCTGGCGTGTTCGAGTGGCCATGGCACAAAACTTGTGTGACTTGTGGGCAGCGTTTTCAGCGTTGATGACCTTGGCCAGCAGGAAGTCCCTGAACACAGACGACTTGGGAAATGTCACACCCTCTGGGATAAGGGGGCCAAAAGATGGCACGTCTTTGGAACGGGTGACTGCCACACTACGAGACAAAGAAAAACGAAAGAAAGAACAAATTTAAATGTAAGTAAGTTAAAAAAAATAAAGAGAGGAAACAATTAAATTCAGTTTATTTATATAGCGCCGAATCACAACAGAAGTTGACTCATGGCACTGAACACAAACATTCACATACATAAAAAAGCCAATTAGTAAAAGTTGTCTATCTAAGGAAAACCGCAGATTGTGTTGAATTTGAACTTAGTTGCAGTCTCCCATCCTGAGCAAGCACAAAGGCAACAATGGAAAGGAGAAACTCCCTTTTAACAGGAAGAAACCTCCAGCAGAACCAGACTTAGGACGAGCAGCCATCTGCTATAACACTTCAAATAACAATAATAATAATAATAATAATAATAAAATAATTAAATTCAACATTTATTTATACAGGTTAGTCTCACTGAGCGACAAGGACTCATTTACAATTGAGACCTGTTTTAAACAGACAACATACAGTGCGCAGACAACACTAAAAAACAACAAAATGCCATTAAAACAAAAAAGTAGTGTTATAAAACAATAAAATCAAGGTGCATTATAAAACAAGGTAAAATACTCAAAACAAGAACATATTTGCATTGATTCTTCTATTGAACTCATCAATTGTCTAAAATCCCTTAAAGAGATCAAAGTGTACAGCTTGGGGTTTTTTTTTTTTTTTGCAATGTGTTCCAGGTAACAAGAGCAGAGTAAAAAAAGGCTTTTTTGCCAAGTTCAGTTTGCACTGAGGGGACACTGCAGGTAATGATGGCCTGAGAGTGCACGCTGAAACTACACTGATGACGTGCATGTGAGAGAAAATATAAGAAGGCAGCAGACCAAGGAATGTATATAATTTCAATAATGATTACCAGCTGATTTTTTCTTTTATTTAGACAGGATCATGCGCTCATGTCATGGACATAAATTCCTGTTTTAATTTAGTGTGGGTTTTTTTTTTATTAATTTTTCTTGAAAAAGAAACTTGTAAAGTTAGGAATTTTTACAGTGCTGCAGCAAATGTACAAAACAAACAAAAAAACTGCTTACATTTTTTTGTGTTAACACCACATTAAAAGGTTAAACATTCTTGGAAGCTAAATAAAAGAAAAGAGGGAATCACTAAAGGCTTTTGCAGCGTCCCATGAGACATTAGGATTTACATTTAAAAAGTGGTTAGCTGCTGGTATACGCTTAGACAAAGAATGTACAAAAACTAGCTTAAATACTTTATTTTTGCGTCTTCATACGCAAAACCAAGGATACAAATAAAACATATTTGATTTTATTACAGCAAACTTCAAGACAACAACAAAACAGTGAGTGACAGTTAATTTATGTTAAAGGCAGACAGTTTGTTTCCCTCTTTTGCAAAGAAAAAACAAATCTTTAGTTATTGTTTCTACCATAAAACTATTGACTCTTTTTTATCATAATGATAAGATGGTTATAAGCAAGTATTATTTAATTTGCATGGAAATGTGTATTTTTTGTCTTTTCTCTTCTCAGTCTCATCTCCACTTTAATAAGCCCCTGGAATGGCTATCTGAGGACATTTGCCCCCTTTGGTATGTCAAGAACTCAGCTAAGCAGCCATGGATAGCAAAAGAAGGAAGAAAAGCTGGACTTCTCTTCCAAACCTCCTGCCAAACGTAAGCAGTCATTTAAAAAAAATGTGGTCCATTATGTAAACTGTCCATCAATGGGGATGGAGACAAAAATACAATGTATGTCTAGCATGTCAATCTAAAATACAAAATATGGAGACAAGTTTAGTGGTCTAAAGAGCTGTATGTTCTTATGAGGGTCACATTTCTTTGTTGCAACCACATCTCAACCATAAGAGCTCCATAAAAATTCTCTCACTATTCTCAAGACACGTCAGTCTTGGACTTGCACGTCTTCTCCCCACCTCGGTCAATTCAGAAAGCGCATGGAGGCCAAGAGCGGGGACTGAAACACCGTACCATTGCAGCACCCTACCTCTTACCTATTTACCTTAAAGGTGGGCTGGCTTTGTGGCTCCAACTGACTGTGACTAATGTGACGATGTACGCTTTTGGCGACCACCCAGCAGCAGGGTTTAAAAAATACCGGTACATATGGTAGATTTCCGAGGAGCAACGCGTCAGAGCAGCTGAGGGGTGTTTTGTCCACGCCTTTTTTGATTCTGCACTGCTTGCTGTATTCTAAAAGCTCAATTGTGTGCAGGAAGGGAGTGATTTCATTGGTGACTTATGAACTGCCAGGGGGAGCATAAACATGGAATGGGCTGTGTGGACAATTCACGTAACTGTCTTTTGAAAGAGCCTACTGCTGGTAATTGCCAGGTGACGAGAGTAGCACTGGAAGTTGGAGCCCCCATCCCACACGCTCCCCTGCTGACAAGAATCAGCACACATGTTGACACAAAGATTAATTGCATCATCTAATAAGCAATACCCATTTCACCCACATATTGCTAAACATACCTCAGAGACACCCTGTTGTCACATGTGGTGTGCAATTATATTACAGTCAAATTGGCAACACCTCATTTTCCACTAACCCTTGGTTGAAAAAACCTTAGAGAGTGAACAAACAGATTTAGATGAATGAATGAATGCCGGGAATACCCAGCATTCATTCTTGGGGGGCCAAGATGGGATAGAGGTAGGTCAGCCGACTTGGGACCAGAAAGTTGCGGTTCGACTCCCAGCCATTCCGACATGTCGTGGTGTCTTTAAGCAAGACACCTAATACCTAATTACTCCTTGAGTGCTTACACAGCTGCTCACTGCTCCACCTGGGTGTATCTCACATGTGATGGGTTCAATGCAAAGAAATAATTTTGCCATCGTGTGGGAACATACAACGATGACAACACATAGAACACACCCTAAATGGCTAGTATATCCATTGACTCCTGAAGTTCATTATCAATTTTACTCCATTGACTACGGTGACATTATTTACATGAACGCTCCTAAAAGAACCCTGCAGATATTGGATGCTGTCTATCACGGTGCACTAAGATTCATAACTGGCTGTAACTATCGTACCCATCGTTGCACCCTGTATTCAATGATTAACTGGACATCATTAACTTCACGCAGATGCTCCCACTGGTACATTTTCATCTTTAAATCACTTCTAGATCTGCTGTCTTCATACATCTCCTCCTTCATGTCACTGCGTGAGTGCAGCTACAGCGTGCGCTCTCAGGACATTATTACATGCAGCATTCCCTCTGTGTGGACCAAACTAGGCAAAAGGGCCTTCTCCTACTCCTCTCTTATTTCCTGGAATATCTTGCAAAAAGATCTGAAGCTCTTGACTTCTCCAAGTGGCTTCAAACATCTGCTAAGTTCATGGGAAAAACCAATGCAGACATGTTCCCGTTTTTAGTTTTCTACATCAACTTAGCTGTTTTTGTTACATTTTTAATACCATTTTATTTTCACTTGTTGTTCCCAATTTGTGTGCATCCTTTATTGTCTATTGTTGTCTTTGTTGTCCATTGTTGTCATCATTCATTATTAAAATCAGGTTTCTCTTGTAAATGAGTCCTCGATACTCAATGGGATTAACCTGTATAAATAAAGGTTGAATGAATGAATGAATATCCAAATTTCTTTTTCATTTTCCATTGTAGTTTATGTCCTGATAGTCTAGTTAGTAACAAAAAGTAGGGAGCCAAGTAATGCAAAAACACAAACCAGAATTTAAATTGGTACCACAAATACGTAAAGCAAAAAAACACTGATTAGTTTCTAACAATAGAACTTGGCTTTGGGACCTCTGAAAATAAGGGAGCAGTAGTCATTGAAGCTGAGGTGCTGAAATAGAAACACAAAATGAATAAGCTAAAAAACTGAAAGAACTTAAAAATAATATTGGCAAGTCTAATGGTGATGGCTAGGCTATACAAACTCCCCATTTGCAGCTTTTAAGACATTTCAGGTGTCCAGTGTTCAGGAGCTAACAAAAGTGGTGAAGGAAAAGACGAGATAAACATCGTGAGCAGAGTCATGGACACCTAAATCTAAACGTATTTTGTTCACTTTGTGCTGCAGGACCCAATAAAGCGCAAATAAAAGCTTAAAGGGTGAAAAATGGTTCCAACAGGATGGTGTAAAACACAATACACTGCAGTTTGTCCTGTGCAGCAGAAGATCAGTAAGGCTGCTCATGCTGAGTTGTGTTCACCTACAAATGTACTCAGAGCATGAGAATGGTTAAGTTAGTGAGCATCATTAACTCGTGGAAGAGAAGACACTACTCACACAATGGGAATAGAGACAGCTGAATAGGCCGATAATTAGTTAAATTCATGGAAGCAGTTCTTTAGAGCTGTTTGCTGTTTATGCCAATATTCATGCTACACGTCTTGCAACAATGGTTAAAATTCCTGTTAGTTTTGTTTAACTGGTTAGATATTTCCAACATAATAGGGAAATTTAGGTTGTGGAGTTACTTTGCAGTTGGACTTGGAATTGGGTTGCTGTGTTGTATTAAATAAATGAACATTTTGTGCCTTAGAGACTGAAGATTGACAATGAATGTTTTTGTCTTATCGTTCACAAGTATTTGCAATGACCTAATTTGCTGACACATCACCCACATATTAAGCTTAAACATCTTACAAGGTTACACTTGTGTTTTCTTTATTTTATTTTTGTGGAATTTGATCAATTTATGAAAAATATGCAAAATGATGACAGCTTCTGCACAAAAAATGACAGTATTGTTACTACATCTGTCTGCATTTCTGCTAATGAATAATGAATCATGCAGGGTTTTTTTTTTTTTTTTTAAAGTGCCTAAAGTAGCTACAAGCAGGCAGAACAAATAAAATGTGACCTTTAATACCTATTCTTTTTTATCTCTACAAACCCCCACTAAATGCATTGTACTGATGCTTTTAAATCATTTGTTCTGATCTCAAATACCTGTGAGTCAGTCTAGCAAGACCTTGTGACTCATGCAGGACAGAGCCAAGCAATGACGAGATCTGGGTAGCAAAGCAAAAGAACCGGACTCAATATAGAAGAATGAATGAAAAAAAAGGAAAATGGATCAGAAAAGCTGAAGTTTGAGAGAAGAAGTAAGAGGAAGAGGAAAATGTTGTTACAAGAGGATTGTCGGGCTATGTGGCTTCTGTGTGATCTTCGAGGCAGGAGGTTGGGCAGTAGAAATCAAAGAGCAGATTCCTGTGGTTTTAGTGATTTGTGGGCTTATAAATATCCAGTGTGTGGGCTGATCTGCTCTTCCAGTATCCACAAACTGCTGCCCACTGAGAAAGGCCAAAAAAAGTCAATACGTGATGCAGTGGGAGTCTTAGAGGTGGACGTTTCTTATGAGAACAGACCTGCAGAAGGTATATGAAGTATTCCACCTTTTGTCTTCTTGTGACAACACGTCTACAGAAAATGAGCCACATGTTACAAAGCATGTGGCCATTTTTGACCAAGAAAAATACAAAATTACTTTTGTCTTTAAAACAAACATCATTCTGTAATTACTATGAAACAATATATTTGTGTGAATGTTTATGAAGCATTCACACGATTGTGATCCATTTGTCTTCTGTACATTTTTTGGCGTGATTCTCGTCCCCCAGTTTTTGTGCTATTTTAATCAATCATGTATCAAAACGTTCAGCTCTTTCAGGACAATCCTGCTATGACTTTTGGTACTGGTGCAACTTTAGCTTTTTGAAATATTTAGCCTTTTCTGCCATTTTTATTTCGCAAACAAAATGACATGAGCTCATGTTACATCCTTCAAATCTCGGTTTACAACCATTTACTGCTCCTTTCACATTTTGTTCTGGTTCAGCTTCTTTCAGCTTCCTCGTGCAAATTTTAAAACATTTCAACTACTATTTTCAGCTTATGTCCTACTTTCAGCTGTTTTGTGCTCCTTTCAGATTCTTTCTGCTAACTACAACATTTTTGTGCTTTTTCCAACTTCTTTCTGCTAACTTCAGCTTATTTCTGCTGGTTTCAGCTTTTTCTGCTATTTCAGCTGCTATTTAGCAATTTTTATGCAAATTTTAGCTTATCAGCTAATTCCACATTTTTTGCACTCATTTCAACTTTTCTCAGCCAAATTCAGCAAAAATGTGCTCTCTCCACTTCTTCAGGTAATTGAAGCTTCATTCTGCTTTTTCAGCTACCGTTCAGCTGTTTTTCTGTTTTGTTGCTTATTTAAACTTTTTTCAGATAATTTAAACTTTTTGGGCTCATTTCTGCTTCTTTCAGCCTAATTGGGCAAACATGCTCTTTCTGCTTTCTTCTGCTAATTTAACCTTGCTCGACCATTTCAGGTAGCTTTTTAGCACTTTGTTTAGCTAATTTCAGCTGTTTTCAGATAAATTCAAATGTTTTGTGGTAATGTCTGCTACTTTCAGCCTAATTAACTTCTTTCTGCTAATTTCAGCTTGTTACTCTCCTTTTAGCTTATTTCTACTATTTTCAAATGTTCAGCTACTATTTAGCTGTTTTTATGCCAATTTGAGCTTTTTTGTGCTCATTTCTGCTTATTTAAACCTAATTCAGCAAACGTGTTATTTATGCTTTCTTCTTCTAACTTAGGCTTTTCTTTCATTTTGTCTACAATTCAGCATGTTTTTAACTAATGTTAGTTGTTTTTAGCAAGTTCTTCTGCAATAAGCATTCACACTGCATTTTTGCAGGAAATTAAATTTCTCTAGTTCAGATTTAAATGAAAAAGTACATTTTAGGCAGTTTGATACAATACCATTTATTTAATTTGTAAATTGATTCACTCCACTAACAACACTCCCAGTGGTAACATCAACACCAACCCCCCCCCCCCCCACAACCCCCCCCCCCCCCCCCCCCCCCACACACACACATACACACACACACACACACAAAAGTAAAATATCTGACAAAATCCCAAAGACATTGGATGAAACTGTCATGATACAGAATTAAAATTTCACACACAAAACAAAACTTCCAATGAATGGAAGAGCTCTTGTCTCTTTCAGCAGAATTGTAAAGTTTTTTGGAAGCGCACTGGTTTTCTTTTTGAAATTCATTAATTCAACCTTTATTTATACCTGTTAATCCCATTGAGCCTCGGGGACTCATTTACAAGAGAGACCTGAAAAATCACTCCGGAGTGCAGACAAAAAGACGTTAATTTAAAGTGATTTTCCAAGAAATTATAGAAAACACACACTTGTTTATTTAAATCTAAAAAAAGTTGAAATATTTAAAATAATATATCTATTTTACTGTGCATGTGCTAATTACAACTAAAATATTTTATTAGACTGAAATAATAAATTACCAAGCAATGCAATTTATTATGACCTTAAAATACTTTAACACAAGTGAAAGCCAACTAATCAAATCCATGTTTAAGCACAAATTAAAAAAAAAAAAAACAGTCAGTAAAATGATTTGTATTACAATAGTCCCTCGCTACTTCGTGGTTCAACTTTCGCGGACTCGCTCTTTTGTGGTTTTTCAAAGTCAGAGTGGACATGACACACAAATGGCTGATTGATGGATGAGCCACACGAGCGGCATGGATTGCTTATTTAAAATAAATTATTTTAAATGATGTAGCACCTGCTGCACCTGTGTGCAGCCCACAGGTGCAGCATTTCTGCTCTATGCTGAAGCAGCTTTGTAAAGGGTTAACCCTTTGCTGTCCAGCTGCTTCGATCGACTTTTGCCTTCCAGCTTAAAATTCAAAGTATGTCACATTGTAAAATCGTCATAATCACAAAATATAAAAGTGTTAAAAGTTATTTTAAATTATTTTAGAACTTCTATGTCCAGTTGTTACAGTGCAATTAATCAAGAAGTGCATTTCTGCTCCGTGCTGCTGTTGCGTGAAGTGTTAACCCTTTGCTGTCCTGCTGTGCTTCTCTTCTCGACAGTTTAAATTTAAATACTAACTTGAACTTTGATTACTATATTCCTACTTTGTAGTTTTTCACTTATCGCAGGGGGCATGGTCCCAAACACTCTGATAAACGAGGGACTACTGTAGACGGTATGTTTAGTTCCGTGCTACACATTTTTGTCCAAGTTCTTTAAAAAAAAAAATTGCTTAAGAACTCCCAAACATTTGGGTAATATTTAATTAATACATTAGGAATCAGTCAAATTTATTCCCTGTGGCAACTATAAATTTTTCATTACTGAAAGCTGAGATACGTAGCACCTGCGTGGTTTATGTTACATTTATTTTCACTTGTTCACTTAATGGCAATAAAACAAATAATTTACATTTTATGAAACAGAAAAGAAACCAGCATTTGTTCAATAGTCGGCATGTGCTCAAGAGATTGTGCTGTTCCTCAGTAATGAATTACCAACATGGGGGACAATTAATGTCTCACACAATGTGCTCAGAAGTCAGTTAAAACAGACATTCTTCTATATCTTGCTGTTTTTGACTATGAATGACTGAAAACTAGATAATACTACGGAGGCAGAAAATATTCAATGGACTGTTACTCAAACCTGAACACAGGAAATAGAGATATGGCAAAAAAAAATACTCCTACCTAAAACTTATTTTAGTATTATACATTTAATTTTATAATGCAAAATATTAACTGTGTTCACGTTTTTCCATATTTGCTATCTTAAATGATGAAGTGATTAAACTGTGTAACTATTGAGTCAAAGCAAAAAAAAAAACTAATTGTTTTAGCTGTGAGGGAAACTAATTCATGAGAAATACATCGTGTTAATATCTTGGGCAGTAATAAAAATTTAAATGCAAATACCGGTAATATTTATTTTTACTTTTTCATAATCTCAAAAAAGATATATCTGTGTCTATTAAAATTCCCAATTTAGAGGTCTGTGATGTCACCCTCATCTTTATCTCTCCTCTTGGCTGTATGTCCAAATACATACCGTATTTTACGGAGTATAAGTCGCATCAGTCAAAAAAAGCATCATGAAGAGGAAAAAAACATAAGATGCCTCGGCGTACAAGTCACATTTATTATGTGTCACCGCTGACCCGTTGCGTTTATTATGCCTTTATTTAATGGTCAAAACAGCTTAATTTCACCTAGGCAGAGTCATCCATCTATCTATTGTGGCCGGAGCCACTAGCTCTCCAGCGTTCCTCCGCCTGCACCAACTGAGTGAAGCGAGCGCGCACGGGAGGACTCGATGTTGCAGTTCTTTGAAATTTAACAAGATTAACACTTAAAACCATTTGTTTGCTCAACAATATAGCAAAGGTGTGTCTCAGTTTAACTTTTCCTTAATAAATGCACTTTAATGGTCAAAACAGCTTCATTTTGCAAGGGCAGCGCAGCACCATCCATCCCATCCATCCATTCATCCATCATGGCCAGAGCTGCTAGCTCTCCTGCGTTCCTCCACCTGCACCAGCTGAGTGAAGCGAGCGCGCACGGGAGGACTCGCTGGTGCAGTTCTTCAAAATTTAAAACATCAGGTACAAAATTGTGTTGTGAATATGGAAAAAAATATATATACACAAGTCGCTTTGGCATACAAGTCGCAGGACTGACAAATCTAAGTAAGTAAGTAAGTAAGTAAGTAAACTTTATTTCTATAGCACTTTTCACAGACCAGGGTCACAAAGTGCTGCACAAAATAAAATAATAAATTAAAAACAAACATACAAAACAATAAAACACAGTATTACGCTAAAAAGCAAGTTTAAAAAAGTAGGTCTTAAGTTGTGTCCTAAAAGTATCTATACAATCCAGAGATCGAATGGTACAAGGTAACTCATTCCAGAGGCGAGGCGCCACAGCTTGAAAAGATCTGTCTCCTCGAGTCTTAAAAAAGGTCCGAGGAGCCATCAGCAAGTTTAGATTGGACGACCTGAGGCTCCTAGTCGGAACATAAGGCTGGATGAGATTCCTAATGTAGACTGGCACTTGTCCATGCAAAGCTCTAAAGGTCAGTACCAGGATTTTGTAGTGCATCCTGTAAGATACAGGCAACCAGTGTAAACTTTTCAGGATGGGTGTAATATGTTCCCTCTTATGAGTGCAAGTGAGCAGGCGTGCAGCTGTGTTTTGAAATACCTGCAGACGCGCAAACTCCCTCTTATTAAGACATGTAAACAGACTGTTACAATAATCCAATCTGGATGAGACAAAAGCATGAATAATCATCTCAAGTTCACCATAAGTCACCATCTTACGAAATTTAGAAATGTTCCGTAATTGGAAAAAACAGTTCCTGACAAGCACAAAACTGTGACTTATACACCAGAAAATACAGTAGTTATATACTTTTTTAAAGGATTAAAAGTGATTTTCATTTGCGTGCATGTTCAAATAAATAAATAAATAAATAAACCTCACCTGTAGGAGCAGTTGTCAGAACAAGGGTTATGAGCCTGCACGATCACGAACACATGCTGGAAGTGGGAGCGAATGTTTTTAGGAGTAAAAGGGAGCGCCCCAGGTTCCTGGAACACGATTGTGATGATATCGTTCCCAATATGACGCTTCCGCAGCAACTAGAAAAGTTCATTAACAAAACTGAGACATCAGAGTCAGATAAAAAAAACATTTAGTAGTCGAGTGCAATCCATTATAATATGAATATATAACAGAGAATGGAGTTTCACAGTACCTGCTGCTTATTGTTGGGTGTGTAGGGCAACATGGTTGAAACGTGGAACATGATCTCATAATCCTTATAAGTAGTGTACAAGGAATGGGTGCCTGTTGAGTCAGCTGAGGACACAAGACAAGAGCATGGGAATTTATCATAAACTTAATCTATAAAACAAGACTACTTTCATTATATCATAATTCAAAGACTGCTACTCTTCACCAATATATTTCTAATTATTACCAAGCAGACTATAAAATAAAATCTTTGACTCTCTTATAAAACAACACATAATCTGACAAGCTGTAATTTTATTCTCTCTGAAGTACTTTGGTGTATTATAATTAACAAAATTCTTATTTCCTTCATAAATCTCTGCAGAATTTGCTCCAGCGGTGAAGAGAGACACTGCACATTAATAACCACCTCCGCATTCTATTGATGTCCTCTAGTCAAAGGACAAAACATTCACCAGGTGTTAATGAAAGGACGAGCTTGGCTGAGTTACATCAATTATTGCACTTCTCTTGGAAGTGCTTTGAACAGCTTTATTTAAGTTGTAATCCCTTACAGAAGGTTGTAGTGCACGGTGTAACGCCCTGCAAAAAGAGACCAATCATTTTTGTCTCCGAGCGTCTTCTGCAGTGTTCTGATTGATATAAGAATAATCTGAGCATAAAGTCAAGCAAGGTTAAATATTGTTCACACATGTTGCAAAATTAAGTTTTAGGTTTTTTTCTGAAGCTAACTCAATTTATGTCAGAGCACAAAAGTAATATGTCAAGAATTTTGAGGAAACTTCTGAAACGAATGGTAAACTCAAAAAGAAGACTGCAAACATAACTGACCAGAAGACCATCATTGATACCCTCCATAGGATGGGTAAGCCACAAAAGTTCATAGCTAAGGAGGTTAGCTGTTCACAGAGTGCTGTGTCCAAGCATATCAATGGAAAGTCTAGTGGAAGGGCAAAATGTGGCAGGAGAAGATGCACCAGCAAAAGAGATGACCATGCGCTTCAGCGGATTATCAAACAGAGAAGATTCCAGAATCTGGCAGAGATCCAGAAAGAGTGGAATGAGGCGGGAGTCACTGTTTCAGAAACCACCACATTCAGACGCATCAGGGAGATGGGCTACAACTGTTGGCTTCCTCGGTCCTCTTTTTCGATGAAAGTAAAATGCGCATTTCATTCGAAAATCAAGGTCCAAGAGTTTGGAGGAAGAAGGGTGAGGAACAGAGCCCATACTGCTTGAGGTCCAGTGTGAAATATCCACAGTCAGTCAAGATTTGGAGTGTAATGTCTGGTGCAGGTGTTGGTAAACTCTGATTTCTTAAATCCAAGGTCATCGCAACAGTCTACCAGAATGCTTTAGAGGACTTCATGATTCTTTCTGCTGAGGATCTGTATGGAGTTAACTTCACCACTTGCTCTTGCCGAGATTGGATCTCCCTTCCCCTCCCTCTCTGCTTTGCTTTGCTTTGATGCTCTGTCTGTCTGTGAAACTGCTTCTGAGTCTCTCTTGCATATCTTCCGAACCATAATTATGGACTTGATTTGATCAGTTGGTCCCTCAACACAATTGACAACATTTCTTCGAAGAGAAGACAGGCTTTAGGTGAGCCAATTTACCCTGTTGGCAGACACGCAGCTGGATATCTCATTGACTTGGAAGACTTGATGATGTGTCTATCTCTGCTGCCATTTGTGGATTTTAAAGACGCATATTTAATTGGATTTACGATAACTGGTTCCTGCTTTTTGGATTCGGCTGGTTGCTGGCTTTATCAACAATCAAGTAAGTCGTCAGCAGCAACTTTGGACCTGATCACGCTGCTTGCCTTTATGATGGCTTGGTTCATGCCTGGAGTACCCAGACTCAAATGCTTTGGGCAGAACGGATCAGATCTTGGGGATTTTACTCCGTCATGTTCCATCGGTGTGGCCATGTAATTTGGACATTTCAGAACCGAGTGGACCAACACAGATTCAAGATAGATGTCATTAAGTTCTGCCTGTCCCCAAAACAACTGTGTGTTTATCTGAATTTGGCTCCCTTGAAGGCCATCTTATCTGAATTCATCTGGAGAACATTTGATCTGACGCTCACCACCCCCTCCCTGAGGAATTTCCAACGGATAACCAGATGAAACCAGCTGAATAAACATTGTGTCATTATTTCAGGACTCTTGGATTCTCAGTCGTTATTCTTGGCCATTCCCTGGCATACCTCGAGAATGTTTACGGATCTCAATGGAGGCCACTGGCTGATTATTACATCCTTATCAGAACTCTTACAGTGCCCTCGAGAGCATCTATGGACATGCTCACCGCTCTCGTCGTCTCCCTCCTCTGCAGAATGTCTACGTCACTATGTGCTTGTTTGTGCAAAGTGTTTTTCAATATCAGAGATTTTTCTTCTCAGGCAGGAAAAAAAGTCTGATAGGAATTTTTTTTGCCTCCAATTCCTACATACTTTTTGTCTGTCTAGACAGATCTCACTTGTAAACGAGTCTTCTAGGCTCAATGTGACTTATCTGTCTAAATAAAGGTTGAATAAAATCTGCATCTTTTTTTCATTTGTTTCGTTTTGTTTACCCTTTATTTATACAGGTAATCTCATTGAGCCATGAGAACTCATTTTCAAGAGAGACCTGTTTAGGGAGCAGATGGGGGTTAAGGGCCTTGCTCAAGGGCCCAGAGTGGGGTGAATGAGGGTGGGGACAGGTGTGGGTGCTTCGCCTACCCCACGCACATTTTTGATGTTGTCGGTACCGGGGCTTGACCCAGCGATCTTCCAATCACGGGCCCACCTTCTCTAACCTCTGCGCCACCACTTCCCTAACGAGGGACTACTGTATATGCAATATATATACACCTGTATATATTAAAATGATTAACAAAGGAGGTTTGGAGAGTTAAAAGGAGTTGTTTCAAACGATTAGATTATATTGTGTAAGATGGCATAAGAAGATTGCAAATATTTGCCAAGTAAAACATGATAGCCAAGGCAAACAGCCCTATACTGAATTGTATTACTCTTATTGCATTGTTTCCTTATCACATTTGCAATATGTAACAGCCAATAAAAAAGCTTTTCATTTTGTCTAGTAAAGAAAAAGAATATTCTTTACACAAAACAAAAGAAGACATCTGGTTCAGCAACAAATAATAAAATTAATTTAAAAAAACCACACTAAACTAGATTTAACGCTTTACACACAACAAAATTTCTTCCCGATACCAGTCAATATAAATTTGTGATTTTACTAAATAAATACAACCTAAAATGTTCAAGGCCTAACAATATGTAAACACATTAAATCAAAGGGGTTTGTGCCTTCCTGTAACACACATGTTCATCATTTGCAGGGTGTGCGACTAATACGAGACTGGCATGAACGTACTCTTTGTGTCAAGTTGAGCTCGGTACTTGTTGAAGCCTTTGAGTCGAACTCTCTCGCCCAGTAGATGGAGGAACTCTTCCAAGGCAGGCCCAGCTGCTTCGTTATTGTACATCTCTTCCTCGCTGCTCTGGCCTGCCATGCAGTACATCACCCCGACCTTCCGCTGGAAGCTCAGCTGTAAAGAGAAGACGAAGTTCAAATGAAAAGGGGAGACAGCCATATTGCCAAAGTCACCATGTTGACATTTTAGACAGAACTTGTGCTGGCGTTTGAATTATAGCCTTGAGTTGTTGTGTAGTCAATACAGTACAATTTTCCCAAGAAATTATGCTGACATTTTCAAGGGTTTTAACTATTGATCATTGCACCAGTGAATGTGAACATCAAAGAGCTTGTTTAGTATTTTTATTTATATTTGCCAAGGCTGAGTTGTGTTTTATTATGTAAAGCTTTGCAAAACATAGTTTTTCAATATAAATTTCATATAAGGGCTATGAGGAAAAATAGAAAAATACAACTAAAATGAATGACTACAAAAATCCTGTCCCACGTGTGTTAATTACAGGCTAGTTAAGATCTTTGGATAGATATATGCAGTGTGGATCAGATTTTGAGAAATCGCTCAGGCATCGCCTAATACTGCACTTTTTGTTTGCTGACAGCTGTATCCAAAGGTATGAATAAAGAATCATGATGCATGCTCAATAATCCAGGTAGAAAAATTTAAAAAAGTTAAAGATTTAACTTTTTTAGATGTAAATAAAGAACTTAATTGAGTACAGTAATGTAGTCAAACCTTAAAAAAAAAATTTCTTTTAAACCCAAAACAACTTCCATTTTGCAGTTGAAGACATTTTGCCTTTGAGGAGCTCAGATTGAGAAAGCTCACCAAATGGTAGGTGAAAAGTCTTCAACTGCAAAACAGAAGTTGTTGTGTTTTTTAACTTTTTTTTTTTTTTTTAACCATGTCCTGGATGACTGAGAATCTATACCAGCATAGTCAAACTTATCCCCCAATTAAACACTTCAAAGTTGTCGCCATACCCCTTGTTCGTCAAGTTTCATCAGCTGATCAGTAACTTTAGGTGTGTTGAGTGCCAGGCGCAAGCAGTGAACATTGAGCTCAGGAAGGAGGTACTCCAGCACTTCTTTGAGGGGCAGACCTCGAGCAAGACCATGCTTGGATGTAGATGGCACTGCATCTTCAAGGATGGACCCACGCAGGGTACTAAGCTAGAGACAAGAGGAAAAAACAACACAGATTGTAAGGTCAATACAAAATATTATTTTTCAGTAAAACTAAGAAAATGCCTCAGAATCTGAAAATCACTAACTCAACCTAATCAGTTTCATTGGAATTTACCAGTAACAAAGAGCCAAACGGCTTGTCCAGAGAAACCTGTAGTAAGTTTTTAGGACATCTAGGCATAAATTCATACAATTTGTTTGTACTTGCATGGCCATTGGTGCATAATGCCATTTCTTAAAAATCCAGAGTAGTAAATGTATTACAAGTACTTCGGACATATGATACCTGCCAGGTATCTTTGCTGTTACATCAAAGTGTAAGAAAATATATGACTAAAGGAGAACACACATATGAATGTAAGTTTTGTTAATATAGATTCTAACATAAACACTCTTAGGCTACATGTTACCAGAAACACAAGGATGTCCATGAATAAATCAGGAGGACTGTAAAAGTCCAAGGCCCGAGTATCTATCATGAGGAAATAAACAGAGCTGGCAGTCTATAACTGTCCTGAGGCACTTAGAAGTGTCTGTGTTTTGTGTTTGGTTGGGACAGGGTTGCTGTAAGCACACTTTGTTTTCCACAAAGTGAAGAGAAGAAGTGCTCTTAACTCAAGAGAGGACACTAGTGCTTGATGGACACTGAACTTTTGTCTTCAAAATCAGCGCATCCCACTCACTCTCTCTCACTGGCACACATACATTTATTCCTACAAAGCTCTCTATTCTGAAAATAGAATTTACAAGGGATCCAAGGAGTCACACACACAAAAAAAAACAAAAAAAAACGACAACAGCACAGTAGGCTGTGCGTCATCTTAAGCAACTGCTAAGGCAATTACTCATGTTAGGCTTTAATACAAGAACAATGCTTTTCCTTCCTCGCTTTAATACTTTTGGTTTTATTTTAGTCTCATTTAACAGCAAAAAAGCACCGTTCTGTCTTTCACAGACGAAGGCTGGCAAACATGGTGGGTGGAGGGAATGAGGACATGCATCTCTAGCTCTGGTGTGCAGAAAAGGAAGGATTTACAAAAGATTTTGTCTCATTGAAAACCACTGATTATTGCAAAAAACAACGAAAAGAGCACATAAAAATTAGATCAAACATGCAAGCATTTGAGGTGATAAAGAGCTAAGGAGGTAGCATCTTGAGCTGACAACTTGCGCCGAAGCTCTTATATCTACCCCCAACTGAGAGCAGATCCTGTGTGTTAACGCCTACACATTTTGAACTCATAATAGCTTTTCTGTAACATCACTCAGTACACAGTGTACTAAATATTGACACATTTGAGAGCAGGAACATTCACAGAAGGAGCAAATACTAAAGAAGCAAATACTGATGACTGAAAAGCTCAGTTAAAAACAAATCCTTTAACACGAGAAACAAGAATTAAAGCTACCACAACACATTATATGGTAGTATTTAAAACAGAGGGTCTTTGTTTCAGATTACCTCACTTGTTCTGAAGATAACCCTGTAATTGTACTGCTGACCATGTTCTTTGTGTTCCTCTAACTTCTCCCTCCTCAGGCTCACAGCCACTGGTCCCAGATTCTCATCTACTCCCAGATAATTCCAGTGCTCTAGGATTAAAAAGAATAAAGATTTAAAACATAGATTACCATACAATAAATACAGAATAGAAAATCACAAGACAATGCTAGAATACCTAGCAATTACCTAAAAAGCCTACATCCTAAAAAGTTACTCTAGCGTGTATTAGAAAACTTTCAAAAATATGACTGTAAATAGCATTTTCTCTGCAAATACATTTAACCTGAGACAGATTATTTAAGATAAAAAAAACACAAGTCTCTAGAGCCTAAACTGTCTAATGTCCTTACCTCTAAGATAGAAATATTTTCTGTAGTAATAGGCACCAAGGTCAACGTGTTCCACAATATATCTTTTAGATCTGTCAGTGTGTTGGCTTGGACCATCTTTAGGAGCCTCCAACACTGCAACACCAGCATTAGTAAAATGGGTCATGAGAGTAACATCCAGAGGTCCTTCCTCTGTACTGCCAGAAGAACTGCTAGAGCTTCCACCACTACCTATGCTGCCCTGCTAGAAGACAGATAACAAGGACAAGTGAAGTGAGCAAGCAGCATCAGAATATTTATATATTTTAAATATTTCATTTAAAAATATATAGATTTTCATATATAGCACAAATTTTTCAAAATGGTGATAGTTAAAATTTCTATCCACCTCATTCCTGGGGGCTCTACTGTCTAAATCAGGGCTATTGCCAGAAGTGGCCTGCGGGTGACTTCAGTCCGGCCCACCAATGAGTTTGTAAAAAAAAAATATATGTATATATATATA
>NC_056509.1:41290857-41297610 GCF_014905685.2 Nematolebias whitei
TTTTTTTTTTTTTATATATATATAGATATTTGTTTTTGTTGTTTTTTGGGTGGGTGGTGGTGCGGTTCAGGGTACGAGTTCTGTTTATTGCATTTATGATTCAATGCACTAAAACAAACTAATACAAAGGTAAACGGATCATTGTAATACTTAGTTTATTTACATAATGACTTTAATTGCTGGATGTCCAGCCCCTGAGCTGCTGGCTCTCAGTAACTAAGCCCCCCTGAGCAGTTTAGTTGAATAGCCCTGGTCTAAATGATTATGGGTACAACTTCCTGTCTGACACAGGAAGTAGCGGTAAACATTGGTTAACCATGGTAGCGGAGCACGAACCGTGGTTTGTTTGAAAGTTATTTATATTCAGTTTAGCAGAAAAACGCTGTTTTTGTTTTGTTTACATTTATTTAATAACAGTAAAGTTGACTAAAATAGCCGTGCTGAGTTCAGGTACCTGTTGTGCTCAGTGCTGTAGTCAAGACCACCTGAGCCGAGACCAAGTCAAGACAAACACCAGAGTGTACTGAGACAATACCAAGACTTTTAGGGTCCGAGACCAAGTCGAGACCAAGACCTCAAGTCTTGGAGTTCAATCTTTTCACAGATTGTCTTACTGATTGACATCAGACATTCTAGGGTTTTTTGTGCACAATAATTTTCATGTCATGTGACCCACTGACACAAAATGTATGTTAAATTACTCTACTAGACCTGACAGATGAGGTACCCACATTTATTTAAGCATTTTTCTAATTTTACATAATTGGTTTGTTTAAAAATCATGGTTTTCACTCAATAACTAATTAGAAAATGCTTTAAAATGAGAAATAAATGATTGTCTTGTGTGTCAGATCTATTAGAGTAGTTTAACATTAGTTTTGTGTCAGTGGGTCAAATGGTATAAAATATATTAATTTTTATTTCTGAAGAGTGTTTGGTTCGGTAATTTGTTGACGGTCCCTAAGCAAACCATTACATCTCGGAGGAGGGCAGACTGAGCTCAGCTGACTAAAATCAGACTGCCTGCTTCAGATAAAACAAGAGGAACACACTGCTGAAGCCACGGAGCTCGAATGTCCAATGTAAAACTAACTTCACCGCGGTAGAGAATTGAGGCTCCAGCATAGCATGAACAGTTCAGAAACAATTTGAAATGAGGAAAAAAAAAGAAAGTGATTTATTAACTGATTAAGTCGTGTTTTAGACTGCTTATTGCTAACGAATCTATTCTGACCCTAAGTGCAGCCGTGACTGGTTCTGAATGAGGCTTTACAGCAGACAATCACTCTCTTCCAGGTACTGCATACCGGTGCAGAATCTTTTAGCAGTACTCAGTACCGGACCGTACCGACTTGCTTTCACCCCTGGTTGCGACGTTACGTTCTGTTGTCTGTATTTTCTGTTGGTACAGAGCCATGTGCAAGTGAAAGGGGGTGGGCGTGACAGCGGTCACAAAAACATGTATTTAGCAATGAGTCATGTTATCACTTGGATTTGAATCAGTACATTTTGCATCCAATAAAAACAAGTACGTTAACAAATAAACTGGACAATATTCTGGCAGTTTAGTGATATTTCCACAGTTGTGGTCTTGACTGGTCTTAAAATAAAATCCCGAGTCCTCAATGTCCGAGACCGAGACAAGACCAAGACCATCAAAAAGTGGTCTTGAGATCGGTCTCAAGACCAAGACCAGTCTCGAGTCCTACACTAGTTGTGCTATTTGCGGCTGCACAAACAATCAGACCAAACTAAATCAGTGGCTACAAGTGTTTTGAACACGAACCCAAAAAAAAGTGTTCCTGTGAAAAGTGCTATAGTTTCCATCGCCTACCTACAGATGAGGAATTAAGAAGAATATGGCTGAATAATCTGAACTTGAAGAGACCACCCAAAACGCTGTATGTCTGTGCTCATTTCACTTTCTTGACAAACGGCCGACGGAGGAGAACCTGCATCCTACTTTGTGGCTGGGCTACAATAAACCACCGAAGAAGAGATGCCGAATCCTCAGAAGGATTGAAAACAGTGTGACAAGAATATCAGGTATGATTTCAAGTGTATGGAGGGCATTATAGCATTATAGTACTTGTTCGTCTTTGGTGTTACGAGTTTTTCTGCAATTAACCCAAACTCAATGATGGAAGACTTTAAGGCTTTGTTGGGATCTATGTCTGCTTTAAGGTAAATAAGATGGTGTCCCACCTCTTTTAACAAAACACCACCGAACTTATTACTGTGTAGATACGAATACGCCTCAGAGATTTTCAGGTTGTTCATCACTTCACCATCAAAAGCAACCAAGTCAATGAAGTAGCTAAAAATTGCTAGTAAATGTAATTTGCGGCCACTTCTTCAGGTTGCCCTCCCGTCCCTCGTCCGCAGTTGGCAGCAGTATGATTATATTGTCCTGTTTGAGCTCTGACAGGTGGTGTTCCTACATGTTTAAATTAAATCCACAATGCTTGGAGAAATTACATTAACTCGTACGGTTTGCACATAAACAAACAACGGTTTTAGTCCGCACCGGAAGCTGCACCCATAATTCACGCGCGGCACCATGGAATAGGAATACGGTGGATAGAATGCAATTTTTTAAACAGACACATTAAATTTACATTTGATTAAATTTTTTGCAGTAAACCTACTTGTTTAGCAGGTGAGATGTTCCTCTCCCCCTCTCCCCCGATCTCATTTCTGAAACAAGGGCAGCTGAGAACCAAATCATTGCTCTTGTCATCACCAGGGTCTAAAGCAGGGTTGGTACCATGTCCTCCTCCGGTACCCTCTTTGCTCAACTCCTCCTGTGAGCCACAGGGAGACCCGTACGTTCCACTCTGGTTAGAGGAAAGGGAGGATGTGGCAGAAGCAGATGCAGCAGCAGCAGCTGAGGCACCAGTAGTGGTGTTTTTGCGCTTGGCCCCAGATTGCCGGTTCTGGATCACCTCATTGAGGTCAAAGAGTAAAGACTGAACATCAAAATGGGCAAAGCCTTTTTGACACACCCAGGGTTTAGGAGGTGGGCCACTTTCATCCCCTTTCCCACCATCTTCAGCATCTGAGCCAGCCCTCGATGTATCCCCCTCCACCTTCACACTTCGCAGTTTTCGGAATATGGACTCTCCACCCGTTTCTGACTTTGATCTTCTCTTTAGGTGCTTCTCTCGTTCCTTCAGCCGGCTGGCAGGACTACCTCGTGCTGGACCTAAGGGTCCATCTGGCAGGTCCAAGGCAGCCTGTTTTATAGGGGCCACAGTTAAAAGCTCTGTTAGTCTCTCTGGAGCTGGACTGCGCTGATCAGGGGCCTCCGATGACTGATATCCCTTTAGCATGTCAAAGAAGCTTTCTCCAGACACACCGTGTTTATCTATAGAGGATGTGCTGCCATACTCTCGGTGCATGGGTGTCCACCCAGAAAAGGACCATCCTTCATTCCCTTCCCCATCCAGCTCACTGATGGTTATATCACTGTTACTACGCTGGCGGATGCGTCTCATACCTTTGCGAGGTGAACCAAGATAACCATCTGGTGACAGGAAGCGATTGTCCTTCCCTTTGCTTTGCATCTTGTTCTTCAGTGTGTTTTGTATGTTACGCAGCATAGATGAGTCTTGTGGGCTTATCAGGTGACCCAACTTGGCTGAGAGATTGCTATGTGCTGTGACAGCTGACACACTTCCTCCTTCTCGCCCTCCTCCACTGCTACCACAACTACTTAGTCCTCCTCCTCCTCCTCCTCCTCCTCTTTCACTTCCTACCCCTCCCAAAAGTCTTTCTCTGTCTCCACTCCCTGATCCTGAAGAGCTGGTGGTGTTCGTAGAGCTAGGTGAATCAGTTTCTACTGTGATATGCCAAACACCCCCTCCTCCTCCATCTTTCCTTGGGGGCCAGTCAGCCACCCGGGCTCGAACCCCCATCTTAGGGACCCCAGGGTTGGTGCCAGTGGTTGAGGAAGAGGAGATGTGTGCGCTCTCACTACGAGGCGGTGGTGCCCCTCCATTGGGCAGTCGAAGGCGACGAGTATAGAACTCATCAGAAGCCGGCACGGAGCCCCCAACTGAGCGCTCAGTCTGAGAGCGCTTCAGACTAGTCATGACGGAGATGGGAAAGGGTGTGGGGAGGGGAGATGGGAGGAAAAGGTGAAAATAGGATGCTAATGATTTTAGATTTCAGACAACATATTGCCCTCTAAGGAAAATGAGGAGAGAGGTTCACATCTGGTGCTGCAAAATGAGCAAAGAAAAAAAAATTGATTGATTTTATTTATTTATTTTAAATCATAATCATAAAAGGATAATGAAAATCAAGAATTAAACTGTCAAATCATCTCCAATAAAAAAGAATAGCAAAAACTACATTAAGATAGTGAAATCTCAAAAACATCAAAACTAAATTACCAGTAACTGTGGCAGATAAAAATAAATTTGATTTTGTAATGAAATATTGGTACTAATACTACTATTTTTAAAAATAAACAAAGATTGAAAGCTTCATAACAAACACCAGTTTCAAATTTGTTTAAGTTATAATTATTTACTCCAAATCTTAAAACATTAAGCTTGTGTACCTTTTAAAAAGATGAAGCTTGAAGAACTTAATGTGTTGATGACAGATTCTCACAGCAGAAGTCTTTAGCAAGCCATTGCAATGGATTTATACAAGAAGAACTATATTTATCCAAACTGGGAAACTGGAACTCAACAACTGAGGACAGCAGCACCAAGACCCTAAAAATAGACAAAAATAGAGAGAACGAATTAGCCAAATCAAACAACCATATTATGTTCTGCAGAATGAAATTATAACATAATGTTTTATACTATGAAAGCTGCAACCAACGGTAGAAAATTTTAATATATATATTAAAGTAAAATTACAGAAGCTTTACGTTGTGATTTAACATCAACAACCTATGGTCCAATAATATTGTTGTACCAAATGTAAGATAAAGACATCTTAGACATTCAATTTCAATGTAAAATTATAAGGTCCTAGGAGAGTTGGTACCGTAAATATACAAAATGTTAATGTCAACACTTCCCAATATGTCTAAATCACAGTAAACGTGTGTAGATTGTTAGGCCTGGCACAACAATGTGGTATGTACCGTCTGTGGCTGCAGCTTCAGGATGCCAGACTGTGCGTTCTTGCTGGTTTCTCCATAATGTTACAACACCTCTCTCTTGTTCAACGTATTTTGCGTCATCATGAAGATAAGCACTTCTGAACTGGTCATGTTTTTCTGTGTTTTGTGTGTGTGTTATTGTGTGAAAGATAACAAATGGGATATAAACTATTGGCTTCATCCCACACTATAACAAGGTTAAAAAAAATTACCTCAGTCTGTTGCTGGAATTAGCCAGAGATCAGAAAAGGTTTTGGTTAATTTTCCCATTGATGTTTTATAATTAAATTAACTAAGGTTGAAAACTGAGTTCAACGTTTAACAACATGTTCTGTAAAAACTATGAATTTACTCTAAGAAACAAATTTAGCCTTTTCAAATTCCCATTGCATTTCCAGTAGTCTTTGTATAACTAAACTGTTGAACTCAGCTTCCCTGTTATTTTTTTCAAAATATTTTCCTAAAGCAGTCCAACTGAATAATAAGCCTGCACAGGTCTAAATTCATGCTGTCATATTTACATTAACAAACAGGCAAGCACAATAGCAGTGTGCCCTGATACAGTAAATTAAACAGGTTTTATTATGCAAACTAATAAAAAACAGCAAACAGCTGTTCAAACTTTAATTTTCAAGAATTTTCCACTACTTTTTAACACAGCTTCTATATGCACAAACACCCTAACACTTACAACAAAAAGACTTACAATGATAGAGTTCACAAAAGATGGGACAGATAATGTTTTCTGGCTATACAATAACCACTACATTAATCATTAGAAATGAGTTGACTGCTTGGCAGGTAATAATCCAAAAATACCATTTTCAGATTAACTGACTCAACTAGAAGATCCAGCACGGTAAAACCAACACTTTTTTCAGTTCGTGAAGGCATCACAGCCAAGCAGCTAATGTGTGATAGCATTAACACAAAGTTAACACAAAGTTATTAGCATAAGAATCAAAATAGAAAAACAAGGATTGTATTTTATTGGTGGTACAACTATTGATAATTATACTACTCAGTGACATATAAAGTTTCTAATGATAGCATCAGCTTTCAATTCAACAAGTGCTATTGCATCTTATTTTGTATGATCTATTGACAAATGTTAAGCAAGCTGCAATAATTTAATAGTTTTTCTTTCCTCAACCTACACATGCATTTGGTTACAAAAAATTATATTTAAATATCTAAAAATTCTGAAAGTAGGTGAAAGTAAATCCAGACAGACTATAGTCCCCATTAGTGAAAAGACAAGACAAGACTTTGTTAGCTTATCTTATGCTATCTGCACTGGTGGGGACTACAGACTGTCTGGATTTACTTTCACCTACTTTCAGAATTGTTACAATGTATATTCCAAAAAAGTTAAGTCTGGTCCTCTGGACATTCAAAAAAAAAATTATAGAAACGTTTCGTCTTTTATACAAAAGACTTCTTCAGTCTGAGGAGCTGTATTCAGCTCAGTCTTACAAATAGCACCTTCTCATAGTGGATCAACCAGTTTGCTGCGGACAGCCAAAACCAGCTGCTCACATGATCAAGGAGGACCATCACTCTAACAATGGATCATCATGCTGATGGTCCTCCTTGATCATGTGAGCAGCTGGTTTTGGCTGTCCGCA
>NC_056509.1:41297710-41330772 GCF_014905685.2 Nematolebias whitei
TGATGGTCCTCCTTGATCATGTGAGCAGCTGGTTTTGGCTGTCCGCAGCAAACTGGTTGATCCACTATGAGAAGGTGCTATTTGTAAGACTGAGCTGAATACAGCTCCTCAGACTGAAGAAGTCTTTCGGATGAAAGACAAAACGTTTCTATAATTTTTTGGGTTTTGTTTTGTTTTTTGAATGTCCAGAGGACCAGACTTAACTTCTTTGGATTTTTCTCCCTGGATTATTGAGCATGCATCAGGATACATTGCATATCAATAAACTAACTGTTCTGAAAGTAGATGAAAGTAAATCCAGACAGACTATAGTCCCCATCAGTGCAGACAACATTATTTGTTACGTACTGAAGCTTAAAAGTGATCAACTTCAGTTTCTTTTAAGTAAAAATCTCAGTCTGAAAACTTGCTGTAAAAGTGTCACAATAAATTAAAGGCTCTTTATAAATACATTTAGAAGACCACGAGGAGGGAAGTGTGTCAGGAAACAGAGGGAGAAGAGGAAAGTCAAGAATGTAGGACTGAGGGTGGCAACTCTAAATGTGGGGACAAGGGCAGGCAAAGGGAGAGAGCAGGCTGACATGATGCAGAGAAGGAAGGTAGATGTTGAAGTGTCCAAGAGACCAAGTGGAAGGGCAGCAAGGCTCGAAGCACTTAAAACTGTTTTACCATGGTGTGGATAGAAAGAGAAATGGAGTAGGGGTGGTCCTGGAGTAAGAGTTGGCAAATAATGTAGTAGAGGTGCAAAGAGTGTCAGATAGAGTGATGTGCCTGAAAGTAGAAGTAGAACGTCTGATGCTAAATGTTGTCAGTGGTTATGCTCCACAGGTTGGATGCGACATGGAGGAGAAATATACATTTTGGAAGGATCTGGATGAAGTGATAGAGAGTATTCCCAGGGAGGAGTGGTTGGTGATCGGAGCAGACCTGAACGAACATGTTGGTGAAGGAAACAGAAGGGATGAGGAAGTGATGAGTAGGTTTGGCGTGAAGAGGGAAAAGCCGAAAGAAGAAGAGTACATTTTCACAACAATTTTTTCCAACGGCATACATTTCCTATAAATAAATAAAAAATGATAGTTCAAGTCACCATACATATGTAGTTTGTTAAACTGGTTGAAGTCCGTTTCGATCAATCGCTCAATCGAGCTTTAATTCTATTGCACCTGTCATACAAGTCAATTGCAATTTAAAGTGCTTTATAAAATGACTTCAAGACTTGTCTTATGTTTTAAAGCAGTAAAGTGTATTATGTCATTTGAATTATTATGAGCAGACATTAAAACAATTCATTTATGACTGTATACAAAAGATCAGTCATGCCTTCAGTCTAGTAATTTTAAGTTATACACGATCCAAATACATTTTTCTGGCTTTTTAACCATGGATAGATGTGAAGCAAAGATAATTTCACCTTTTTCCCCAAATAACCCTTCATACAAAGCACAAAATTAGGAATCAAGAAGCAATACAGTGCTACAATCTATTTTGTGCCAATGATACCTCTGAACTCAGACATAAATAGGGCTCCAAAAGAACATATACATAGAGGCCTGTCTTTTTTTATTTTGAGGATTAGGATGAACTTCTAACGAAAGTTGGGGGAAAAACATTGCAGCACTTAGAAATTGAAGGAAACAGGAAGAGGATTACACTATAGTATGTGTAAAAATGAGAGACTGGGAATTGAAACAAATGGCTGTAGCATTGTATGCCTCTCTGCAGTCACTGAGGGCCAATTACCCTGGCAGATACTCTGTAACCTTTAACAGTGTCTAAATAAGGTAGATTCCTGAGGTAAATAAGTAGTGTCGCTCAGTGGACATACGGTAATTGCTGCTGAGTCCGTCTTACTGGAAACCGTCAACCAAGAAACTTGTTAGGTTTTTAAAAATGAAAGACGCTGGAAGAATCAACACAAAACTGCAACACAATGACAGTGTTGTGTCATCTGATATTACAAATACGGTAAGACATGTTCGACTGTCTAAACGTGTGACTGCTATGCAGAGAAGCAATTTAAAAATATAGAACAAAAATTTTGATGCAGATTTCTCAATGTTCAGCTAAATTGCGATGCAATAACCAAAAAAAGGCTCGACATTTTAATTTACAAGTTGATTAAATGTTGTATTATTTTGTGTTATAAACTAATTTAGTGGATTGCAGGAGCTAGAACAGTTGATAGTTAATGTTACAAAGCTTTTTATTTCACTACTAACAAAAACACAAGTGAATATTTAACGAATATTGATGGTATAGTTGACCACCGGTGGCAATTTTAGCCTCTTTTTGAGCTCAGCACCCCTGAAAAATAAAATAAAAAAATTAGGTGGTTCTGGATTTGGGTTCTGTTTATTGCATTTATGATTCAATGCAACAAAATAAACCAATTTAAAAGGTAACAGACCATTGTAATATTTGGTATATTTACATAATGACTTTAATTGCTGGATGGCCAAACCCTGAGCTGCTGGTTTTCAGTAACTGTGGCCCCATGAGAAGTTTAGTTGAACAGCCCTGCTTTAGAGGGTGGAATAAGTTTATTCCATTTTCAAAACCTAAACTGAGTCTGAAAAAATGTAAAAGATGGATACAGACCGGTGGGTGACCTCGTGAATACAACAGTGATAAACAGGAAGTAGCACGTGTTCATCTGTACAAAGGTAACAGCATGTAAATTCTCCATTTTCTGTCATAATTGCATTGTATGTTTAATGGTTAAATTAAAAGTCAATGCTTAAAGCTAGTTGTGCTTTTGTTTTGTATGTAGATATATGTTGCAACTTCTGGTTGCATAAGTTTAGACTTTGTTTACTATGATCAGTTAGCACTAAACTGATTTTGTACAAAGCGTTTATTAGGTTGTGTAATGTAAAGTAGAGCGCTACATCTGTAGCATCTTAGCTAGCACAACTGTATTGTACGCCGTTAGCTGTTTTCATTCAACATTTATTTAGACAGGTTAGTCCCATTGAGCCTCGGGGACTCATTTACTAGTGAGACCTGATTTTAACAAAGAGTGATGACAACAATGGATAACAATGACAACAATAGACAGTCATAAAATAGGCATAGACACACACGTTTAAGTATATCTCTTTTTTTTTTTTTTTTTTACAAATCAAAACAAAATAGCAACCAAAAGGACAATCAAGAGGAATAGTTGCAAAAAGCAGCTAGATTATAAGGCGATTTAGGAAACTAAAAACAGGAACATGTCTGCATTGGTTTTAGGCAGGAGCTTAAAGTTTTAAAGCCACTTAGAGAAGTCAAGGTCAAGAGCTTCAGATTTTTTTTGCAAGATATTCCAGGAAACAGGAGCAGCATAGGACAAGGCCCTTAGTGCTCTTTCATGTTGTACCAAGCTCTCCAAAATAATTATTGAATCAAGTGTTTACTTATGTAGGTAAACATAGATGTTTAAACCCGTTAAAATGCAACAGAATGCAGAAAATGGTATCTTATTCAAAATTTTCTGGGGGAAGATCTCCAGACCCCCACCCACCACACACACACACACACATGCACACACACATACCACCACCAGTGTGTCCCCCAACATTATGAATGCTTTTGACGCCAATTGCCACCCAGTTGTCCAAGCCAAGAGTCATTGTCAGCGCTGTGAGCTGAGCACCCCTAAAGGTCAGATTCTAGAATCGCCCCTGTTGATCACCAATCTCTAAATCAAAGGTAATTATCATTAATATTGTTATTCAAAAACAAGTCAACAACATAAGCAGTTATGACTTCTCTAAACATCTCTGTCTAAGGCTAGTTGTTGTCACGCAGCCCCAGGTGTGCCTGTGCCCACCACTGTGTGACTATAAATCTGCTTCAGTGCACAGTGAGTCATGCACACCTGAAAATTACTGAGCAGAAGAGCAGACTGACTAAATGACAGAGGATGGTGCAGATTGCAGAACACTGAAAAGAGCCAGTTCCACAAAGGCTTCTGTAAAGGGAGGGCACATAAATCTGAGCACATTCTCCAAATGCTGATATCGGTGTGCGCATGTGTGTGTGAATAAGAGGAACCTGTATATAAAAACTGAAACTTTTGCATTACCACTTTCTTCTCAGCATCCTTATCAAATTTCAAGACGATGGCTGTCTTGGGTCAAAATTTGCGCCCAATAATCAGTCTGTATTGTGGTTAAAATGGATAGTTCTCTCTAGCCTGAGCATTACAAAGTGCACTACCTTGCAATTAGAAGACAAACACAGTACATAATAATAAACAACTAGAGGTCTGTGAGTAAAGCGAACAACAAAATTTGAAACAAAAATTAGGCTGATGGTGCTCTTATTTGTTATTTAATTTTAGACAATTATACACCTGATTCCCCAGCAGTGCTTTATTATTATGCCAACCGGTGAGTCGAGTCAAGTCACGTCATGTTTGCTGAGAAAACCTGCTATGCCATGTCTCAACGGTTTTCACATTCTAACAAATAAAAGCATTTCTGATCTAACCAAATGGCACAAAAATAACTATAAGTCTTGGGAAATTAAATATATATATATATATATATGTTTAAACAGTAAAGCACAAGAAAAATTAAAGGAAAGAAGACAATACATGAAATTTGGAATGCCCTATTGGACGTCTGCAGTCAAAATGCTGCAGGGCATGGAAGACAATGAAGACAAGACTTTCAACAGATGGTATACAACCAGTTGAAGTCATACAATGATCCCTAGGAAAAGAAAACAAGACAGACGATCAAGAATGACTCAGACATTTAGTGTGCACTGCCATATCTGTTTCTCTGTCTCGCACAACAATAACACAAGGGACTCAGATAATGACAAATGTTGCATCTCATTACTTTTTCTCACCCCAGTCATCTTTTCCAGGCTCTTGACACATTTGTGGTTCTCAGTTTTCAGTTGGGTAAAATTGTGAATCATTGTAGAAAAGAAAACAACAAACTTTTCAGTGATTTTCAAATTTAAAGTCATAGTAAAATGAAGGATTATTCCCTTTTATGGTTTTGATTTAGGACATAATAAATAAAATAATCTGGTGGAGCAGAAAGTTGCTAAATGCAATTTTAAGAGAATGTTTGACATCCATTCCTGTAAATCGTTATTTACTGTGTAAAATAAAAGCTAAAATGAAGAAACAAAGCTAGGTGTTAATCAACCATTATACAATTTTATTGATCATATCAGCGAGTGTGACCATGTATAATTAAGTTTTGGCCCTTAGACTGAAAATACTTAGCTTGTTCGAAAGCGTTGCTAAGAGAAAAAAACATTCTCTCAAAAAGGAACTACAGTAGTCCCTCGTTCATCGACGGGGATCCGTCCCCTGAAGCCCCGCGATAAGTGAAAAACCGCAAAGTAGGAATAGTAGTGCAAGTATATCCTTTGGGTAGATGTTTGGGCGAAAAGCATAGAACCACATTTGGCTGATAGTGGCTGATAAGGATATACAAAAGACAAATACTTCATTATTACTACTGGAAGTGTTTTTACTAACCAATGTTAAATAGTGTGTGCTATGCATATGTATATGGGCTTAATTACAAAAATAAAGGTGAAGTGTATCATGCTTTGTTCTTTATCCCCAAAAAATTGTTATTTTCTCCAAAATATTCAGAGCTGGTAAGGGACAAAAAACAAATTATGCCCCTTTTATTTATTTTTTTATTTATTTTGACTTTGAATTAATATTCAGAATAAGTATAAAAGTGTTAAGTTGTGATAATGTGTTTCCTAAAATGAAATTTCTCAACATTAACAGCTAATTGGTCTACACTGTGCAAGTATTGAATGAAATACAGGTGCATTAAGATTATTGTGTACTAAAATGTAATTGCAGTTGCCTGTTGTTGTTAAATAGTATAAAAATCATTTAACAAGCGGTGTTTCTGAGAGTAGATTAGGAAATGGCAGGCCAAGACACAGAGGGAAGAGAAGTAGGGAAAAAATGATCCATCAACTTGCTTTGAAAGTTACCTGGCAGCTGGCAGTTCAAAGTGTTGGGAGTTTCAGCTCAAACTATTTTTTAAAGTGAAATTGTAATTATGTGGAAAAATAAATTTAGTTTGTTGTGGTTTTTTTTTTCCCCTCTCCATGGCTTCCAGCAGAGCTTGACAGCGAGGCAGGGTCTACTTTCTGGCTCACTGAAAAGCGAGGGAGAATTTTTGAGCTGTGAATTCCACTGTGGTCTTTTTTATCCATTGAGTGCAAAATTGTCAAAATCATTTTCTGTGCTACTTCCCAATCTAGCACAATGGCCATGAAGGTAGGTTGAGGACATGAACAAAAACATCTGAGTGTCGAGAAACGTGGAACTGTAATCAGTTGACAATTACCGTATTTTCTGGACAATACGTTGCTCCAAAGTATAGGTCACATCAGTCAAAAAATGCCTCATGAAGAGGAAAAAACTATATATAAGTCACTTCAGAGTATAAGTCACATTTATTTAAAAATGTATTTCACAAAGTGCAAGAACAGACATTTAATCTGGAATAACAATAACACAGAACATACCTGGGATCCTGAACAGGCTTAATTAACGTAACAAGCCAACAAGTCCAACAAGCAAGTTAACGGTAAATTCACCAATCTCATTCCACATCACTGAATCCACTGAATTCTTCATTCTCTGTGTCGCTTCTGAACAACTCCACCAACTCTGGAGGAAAATTAAGCGCAGTCTCCTTTTCTGCGGGGTTGTCGTCAGACTCCGCATCAGTTCCAGTTATTCTGGCCGGAACAACATATAGTTGTCAAAAGCCTAGAGGGCCCTTTTGCGGCTGCAAATGGAAAGGTTTACTCTTTGGTTCATGTCAGTATGAATGAACATTTAACGCGTCAGTCAAAAATTTAGTCATGAATAGTGGAAAAAAAAAACTTAAATAAGTCGTTTTGGACTATACGTCGCAGGACTGGCCAAACTAGGGAAAAAAGTGTGACTTATAGTCTGGAAAATATGGTATTGATATTTGATTTAGAATCATTTTCCATTTCATTTCAATTGTTATTGTGATATAAAATAGTTGCAAATGTTGCACCTGACTTTTCTGCATGTGTAACTAGAGGAGGAGTCACTTAAATATAATGTATTGAGGACAATATTCTTCAAAGTCTTTCTGATCATTGAATATCATTGTATGAAAGGATCTGGTCATTTATCAAGCTTTTACATTGTTTATTTATTCATTTAATCATCCATTCATTCACCCATCCATCAATTCATCTACCAATGAATCTACCCATTCATTCATAAGGTTCAGCTCCATGGTAAGAAGTACATTAAGTCTCTGTATCTTTGGTCCAACAGTAGGCTAAAAGATACCACCTATATTTCTGTAGGCATCCTTCTATATAAAGTGCAAACCTGGGTGTCCTGGTTGAACTACACGTCCTCAAGTGAACTGATGCAAAATGTCAGTCTAACTGGGTTTGTTCTGGTTCTATAGCTACAGTATCAAAAACACTCTAATCAGTGGATTAAAGTTTGTGTGTGTGATTTCAGCATTACATCATTGGTCCATCTCTTTGCAGTAGCAATCACAGATTAAGCAAGTATAAATTCTGCCTGCAAGTCAGCAGAAGTCAAATTAGATGGTGAAGGAAGGTGCAGTGGGGTACAAGTGAAAGGCTTTGGGTTTTTTTATGCTGTTTTTAATAATGTGGTATCAATCTGTTTCTATCTTTGGGGCAATTTACCGGTAGATAGTCCATTCTAAACAATAGGGACATGCAATAGTCGATGTATGTTTCCTCTAGTGTTTACTCTGCATTATTAACATTCTTAAGAAATAAATCAATACAAACAAAAAAAACAAGAATATGAATATTCCACCACTGTATTGTAAAGTTAGATTAAAATAAATATTGTGATGCTGTAAAATTGGTTTGAAACGCCTAAATAAAGGAAATTCAGCACATGCCTTGGCAGCTCAAGGCAGATGTTTTTACCGTTAACCCCTCAAAACAATGAGAGGAGAAATCAGGTCAGACAGGTATTATTCAAATATAGTGGTTTGCAAGGGAGGACAACAATTATTTAAAATATGCTGTCTTTTGCACCAAGTCCATGCATGTTAGAACAACAGTACAGTGCCTCTAAAAAGTTTTCACCCCCTTGGATGTTTTATGCTTTTGTTGCTGTCAAAAATCAATCATGGCAAAAAAAAAAAGGCTGCCTTTAAATTTACAAAAAGAAAAAATCATCTTCAGTAGTAAAGCGAAATCAAATTTCTAGAGTAATAGTAATTTAAATAAAAAAAAATTATGTAAAATAAGAGATCGAATAAATATTCACCATTTTAAAGTGACTATCCTAATTCAGCTCTGAGAAAGATTATTAAAAAGTACAAATCAAAGCATTTCCAAGGCCCTAAACATCCTCAGGAGTTCTGTTAAATCCATCATCAAAAAAAAGCAAAAGTAATATTAGACATGAAACTCTAACAAGAACAAGCTGTCCTCACAAACTGAGTAACAATGCATAAAGGGGATTAGGAGCTTGACTACAATTGGTCTAAATGGTTAAGACTTTAGTTGAGATTTATTTTTGAGTTTTATTCAACACAGGCTTTCTCTTTGCCACTTTTCTAGAAAGCTTAGACGATCAATAAAAAATGGATCACCTAAAAAGAAGTTATGTGAAACTCCATAAAGCTTAGAATGGTAAAGAACCAGGAGCTGTCGCATGCACAGTCTCTGTTACTGTATCTCACCAGCTGAAGATTGTAACTCCTCCAGAGTGGTCACAGGTGTTCTTGTGTAGTCCCTATGGAACGGGTTATTTTCCAGACAACCGTGCGATAGGTGAAAGTCTGCCAAGTAGGGATGTTATTTTTATTTTAGTATTTATATATATATATTACGCTTTATAAACCCTTCCCACATTCTTGCAATGTTTTTAACAATGTTCTACTCTCACTAAATGCTCTAAAAGAGCACAGCAAGAGAGAGCACACAGACTGATGCTACAGTTACTAAGCCAATCGGACTGGCCATTGGGAGCGCCAGGACATTTCCCGGTGGCCTGGCCCACTCAGTGATCGCCGAGGGGGAATAAAAGTTTGATTCTGGCCATGCTTGATTATTTCAAATAAACAATCCATGCCACTCATGCGGCTCACTCAGGTATGAGACAGATCCCCCTGCCCCCTCCTTTCTTTTTCTGAGGCTGTCTGTTGTGTGCTTGCCTGTGACAGCCAGCCTCAAAAAGAAGGGGGGGGGGGGGGTCTGTCTTTCTTTTTTAAAACTGATTCATTCTTATTTTTCTACCTATGCATTTCTCCGATATTCTACATTTGGTCATCTGACCTGTTCATCTCTGCTTCCTGAGCAGTAGCGATGGGAAAATACAGATCCCATCCCCGCCCCCTCCTTTCTTTTTCCGAGGCTGTCTGTGTTACACGCCCGCCTGTGACAGACAGCTTCAGAAAGAGAAAAGAGGGGGTGGGGTGGGATCTGCCTTTCCCCATCGCCAATCGTACGTCGTGTACAAGTTGTAAATAAGTTGAAAACCTGCGAAAGAGTGAATTCGCAAAAGTCTAAGTAGAAAATATCGAGGGACTACTGTATTCACATTCTTGCAGTGAGGAGACAGTTCTAATCACTGTTGCACCATGATGTTGTATGTTAAGACACTAAATAAAATTCTAAATCTGACATTTATTTGGTATGGACTGTAACAATCTAGCTGAACAAATAAAATAACGATTTAAAAAAAGTTTTTGTTGTAATTGACAAAGATTTAAGAGTTAAAAGAAAATGTCATCAGTGAAGTCTTTACTTCTGATTGTTGGGCGAATAAATTGCTCAGCAATGCTGTTTTTAATCAATCTGTCCAAAAAGGTCAGTCTGACGACTAAAAAAATAAAACTGATCAGGTGAAACTTTGCTTTACATGAGCACTTTGATCCTGTTGTCCATTTCATTACACTGATAACTGAGTAAGCATCATCAAATAGGAAGACATATTCTAGGCAAATGGCACAGTCTGCAGCACTCAGACAGCAGCAATGAAGCCACCTGATCTTCTGCAAACGCTGCCTCCGCACCACCACTAACAACCCTCTAATCTGTGCCAATCAGATGACACTAAACAACCATTTGTTATTGAATTGGGCAGAAGTACACACCCCCTCGTCATTTCAACAACCATTGCAGACCTAAGCAAATGGCTAGCAATGTAGTGAAAGCGAGCACAGCAGTGATGGTGACAGAAATAGCGGAGAGGCGAATAACAGAGAAAAAGAACTGTGGTGTAATTAACATTGTGGCTGGGGGCTGATATAGTGGAAAAAAAGGGAAAGAGACAAAAGGTTGTTGAGAAGGGATGTAAAGGATAGACGAGGAAAAGGGATACTAGTTTGTTACTAGTTTGTTTTAAAAGGGAAACTAATTTGAGCAAAACAGAAAAGAGTAAACCTTTACATGTTTAACCAAACTGAACTGTCAGTGAGAAAAGATAAACAAAGTGATCACTGATAAGAAAATGTATTGGTCAGTATGAGATATGACAGAAAGACTAAGTGTGTATTAAAGAAGAAAATAAATGTAAACATCTAGAATGTGAATTTCCACAAAAAAAAAAAAAAAATCACTGACGTATCAAAATTAAGAATAGACATGAAAAACCACAAACAGATGATAATTTAATGTTTCTCAGTAGCAACTGCAGTTCTTTTTTTTTCATGGCTGTAATGGAAAGCTTCCTTTCAGTGACACCAAGGTACATTTTGACTCGCATGAATTAAGTCCACATGAGTAAATCGCTGTGCCTTTTTATTCCCAGCCTCAGAGCAAAGGTGCCTTCTTTAAATATACAGAAAAAGCCACGGATTACAGCCATCATAGGAGAGCTGTAGATTTTCAAAATGGCGCAGCAGTGCGTGGGCAACTGTGAGCTGGAAGAGCACTGCAGTAAGACAGGAGTGGGTAGGGTGGAGGGGAAAAAATCATCTCTTTCTTCCTTTCTTCTGTACTTAAAGCTCTTTAAATGAAAATGCACAACGGGAGGGAAATTAAATACATTAAAACTGACAAATTGCAGTAAATGTGTACATTCCTCAATGTTTAAATTATTTTTCAAATTTACATTTTTTTAAGATGCTGGCTTTATTTTGAAGCCCAAAATGACAATATTTGACCACAGAAGCAAGTCTAGAAAACATTGAAGGGAAGCAACTTTTAATGACCTAATATTTTACAGGCAAATTGTTTTCAAAATAAAAATAAAACACCTTTGCTGATAAAACAAAAAATAATTTATTTAATGAATAATTTTGACAAAGTTTTTAATATGTTCCTCTAGCCCTGTAAAAATTCAAACATATTCTTGGAAATTGTGCATGATTAAATTTTTGCACAAAAGATAAATTACCATGGCCTTAGAATGTCTTGTAAAAAGACTCTCCAATTTTTATTTTCTGGCTACTAGTGCTTTATTGGCCAGTCTAGAGATTTTTCACTGTCAAACCATAAACAAATTACGTAATATGAATCAGAGAAAACCCAGAGAGACAATGACCTTCCAGATGTTTCCATGGGTTGAATGATGGTTTAGTGTAGAAGGACGATTGCTAATGGCTTTGGGCGAGACACGAGACAAAACTGGCAGCTGAATGTGAATGAATATTTTTGAATGAAAGGCAGAATGCACCGAGTCCAAGAAAGAACGAATGAAAGCAGATGAAGTAAAGAAAAAAAGCAATAAAGAAAAAAATATGAGCATATTAAGTGGTAAAAATTCTCTGAGAAACATTTACATTTACCCTTTAGTTATGCCAAGTCGTACTTGAATGTTTCAGTAGAAATAGCTCTACATGGTATAACAGCAGCAATTATGCATACCTTGAAACATGTGCTAAAAAGATATGATATGTATGCATTTTACTTTCAAAACAATCTATAGAATAAACAAAAACGTAAAGAGTTCATTGGTTATGCTTTGAAGTTTAAGAGGGGAAAAAACAGCTACCCGCAATTTAAAGTTGTTGTAAAAGTGAAAAGATTTTTCAGGGAAGCCCACTCCATTCTGCTGCCTTCAAATATGGCCATGCCAGTGCATGCTTATGCCAAGGAAGCTGCTTTAAATTCCAACAGGAAACACATCTTGGCCACTTCCTGCTTCCCCTGAGGAAATGACAAGTCATAGAAAACCAGTGGACCAGTCTCAATTAAAACTGGAGTCTGTGTTAGAGAATATTTTCTAAAAGAAATAAGAGTATCTGCTTAAGTGTCATATTGTTTTAACACTACTCCTCTGTTTTCTTAACACATATTCTTTGCATTCTGACAAACAAGTGTGTCTTGATACAATATGTATATTTAAAACTTTTTTTACACAAATGTTTGCATGATTTTCTTTTATTTTTCCGCAGGTAATTTAAAGGACTGGAAAGCAAAATATACAATAACTGTTTTGTGAGACAAGTACAGAAGGCAGAGCACCCAAAAATGTTGAGATAACAGAACCAGGGAGGTATGGAATCTAGAAACTTCTTAATATTAATTTTTATTTCGCTCTGACAATAATACACACATACATCACTGCTCCCTTGTGATTAGTTCTAGCATATAACGACAGAAAACAATGAAAGTCAACAGAATTTGAGATTAAAGTTGGCGTTCAACAGGGTTTATGTCTCAGCCCACTGTAGTTTATTGTTGTGATGGACACAGTTACTGAGCTTATTAGAAGAGAAGTGCCGTGGGATATGTTGTATGCAGATGACCTAGTTGTGGCTGGAGATTCTGAAGTTAATTTCCAAGATAGTTTCAGACGGTGACAGCAGGCACTTGAGAGTAAAGGTCTGAAAATAAACGCAGCAAAAACAGAGACCATGGTCTGCTTGAAAGTTAATGAGACCTTAACAATTACTGATAATAGAGGGAATGTACTGAAGCAGCTCGAAACTTTCAAATATCTGGGGTCCATGATAAATACCAAAGGAAGCTGTGAAGAAGACGTTAAACTCAAAATTGGTGTGGTGTGGCATAACTGGAAGCAGCTGACAGGAGTGCTTTGTGACAAAAGGATGCCAATTCATACTAAAGGGAAAGTGTACATGATGATGGTGTGCTCAGTCTTGCTTTGTGGATCTGAGGTATGGATTTTAAAGAGAAAGGAAGAAGAACTCCCGGAAAGAACAGAAATGTGAATGCTACATAGGATTCTTCGAGTATCCCTCAAGGACAGACAGCGAAATGACGATATCAGAAAAACCCTTGGCATGGCATGCATCACGGATAAGATACAGGAATCAAGAATGAGATGGTATGGGCATGTGTAATGAATGGAAGAAGACAAGATAAAAAGGCTATGAAATGCAGAAGTTTCAGTCAACGAAGCAAGGGATGGCAGAAGAAGAGGTGGATGGATATGATCCAACAGGATATGAAAACACTCCATCTCACAACAGACGATACACGGAACAGAGCAAAATGGAGAAGAATCCATGTGGCTGACCCTGCTCCAAAAGGAATGGGACCTACAGCCTGAAGGAGAGAGAGATAACGACAGAAAACAGGAACAAACAAAAAGTTGTTTTAGTTAGTAGTGTTTGTTTCTAAAAGTGATGGCAAAAGACAACTAAATGTTTGTGGTCAGGAGCTCTGAAATGTCTGCGACAACATAATATTAAGTTAGTTTGATTTTCTTGACAGCAGCAGCTCAGAGCTTAAGTTGGCCAGTGTTTGTGTTTTCAGCTGATAGTGAGAAGCTGAGCATCTGTGTCTGCACAGCAGCTGTGTGAAGTTGTGAGTCAACTGGAGGGGATGGACAGCATTGTGCCATTGATTTTACTGTTAATTATTGTTAAATACAAACAAATCAGTACTGACTTTTTTCACAATCCAAACAGCACCTAATTATATATAATTTAAAATATGCGTCTTAAAAAATACCAAACATGTGATCTTACTGTATCTTTATTTGTCACGATTAACTTAAAAATAAATGACATAGCTAAAAATAACAGTAGCCATAATCATCCAAGTAATCTAGTTGTGTCTACAGGTCTGGACAATAAATACACCAATGAGCATTTCATTTGTCAGACGCAGCCTCCCTGTCTGGACCACAGTCATTAACCATAAGCTGGCAAAGGTGGAGACATTCTTGAGTAAGATCTGATTCATATTGATACACCAGTTTGTTCAAATAATGCTGGACAGCAATGACTCGTATTACTTTAAGGTCACTGCTAATTTCTATACACAGCTAAATAAATTGCAACATTTGCACCGAGACTGCTGCTGCTGACAGGTAGGCAAAAGTTTTTTGCCCAATTACAGCAAGAAAGGGATGAAGCAGGATAAAGCAAACCACTAGACTACACCCTAATGAGGACATGGTATAACTGCTGTGGGACTCAATTGTGCCCACAACACAACTATTCGATTGGTACAGAACAGCCAGAATGAAGTGGCAAAGAGAGTGACAGAGATAGAGAGGGAGGGATAATGAAAGTGAGAAGGATTGATTCCTCACTCAGTGTGAGAGTGTGTGGGAGGATATGAAATGCTGCAACCAAAAGTGGGAAAGAGAGATGCAGAAAGTGAGTGTCAATCCATCAAGTTAGCCATGTCCTTACTCTCTTTTGACTATCAATCAGTATTATTGCATGCAAGCACATTCATAACTGTAACAACAGAAAGATCTCGACACCATTTCCCTTTTCGTACATTAAATATGCAACATCGATCAAAGCTTTATTAGTCTGTCAGTCACTGGCATGCATTCATTCACACATTGGTGACTTTTCCATCAATGTTAAAGCTGCCTAAAATATCTCGATATTATACTTGAGTCATACTGAGTGTTCCACTCATGAGGGTTTAATTGTGCAAAAAATATATAAAATTGAGATCAAGTTAAAAAAATTAGAACTTTTACTTTACCTGAGGACAATCACTGCACTTTCAACACTGTCAGATTATCATCAGTGAGGGATATTAGCTTGAAATGGCATTTAATTCATTTAGTAACAAATCAAATCAGGGCTTTTCTATTCTCATGAACAGCCACAACTGTATCAAAAGTGGAGAGATTTGCTCACAAAGTTGCATGCCTTCACTGTGAGAACTAATGTGGTCCTGCAAACATTGGGCTGCAACAAGCAACTCCTATTCTTCTTCATTATTGTATCACAAGAATCCATTCATTTTACACGGGTAGAGGATAAATGTATTGAAATAAATTTTTTACAAAGCGAGACTGTAATTAGCCAAAAACACAAATAGACAAGGCACAAAGATTCTGGAAGAATATCTTTTGGACAGATGAGACAAAACTGGAGTTTTTGGGAAGTCACGTGAGCTCTATGGTCACACATCTAAAATGAAGCATACAAAGAAAATAACGCTTCAATTCAATTCAATTCAATTCAAAAATACTTTATTAATCCCAAAGGGAAATTAAATGTTGTTGTAACTCATTATCCTCGTTTCATTAAGAAACGTTATAGATACTGATGGCTGCGGGCAGGAAGGATCTCTTGTAAAGGTCTGTCCCACAGCGGATCCGAAGAAACTGGCTGCAGATGCCGTCCGATACATCCACCCAGACTCTGATGGCCTCTCAGTTCCCCCGGGCTGCAGGACCAACCGAATGCTGGGCAGAACTCCTCCCTGAGCAATGGTCACTCCTTCCAGCAGCCTGCTGGGTTCCTCGTTGCTCTAGACAGCCAGTTGCAGGTGCCGGGGGACGATCTCGGTCCCTCCGCTGTCAAGAGCTGTGTTTCCTGCCAGTTCCAGGATCTCAGTGGTCAGGCACCCCAGCACAGAAGGGCAGGTAGACGGGAATGCATCCACGGTGCCTCCTTTTCAACTCATTTGGGATTTGGGGCTGCAGTTGAGGTACGCATCATTAAAAAAATCCAAAAGTATCCAATAAAAATCCCTCCAGCTGCACAGCATTCAATACAAGAGGAAACAATCATCCAAAAAAAGTTATTTACATCCAGAAAAAGAGGAACTAAAATTTCCTAAATCAATATTAGAATGAAAGTAACAGAGCTAATCCAACATGCAGCCACTCCAAGTGGCACAATTCTAGAAATACACAAAAACAGACAAAAACAAAACTTTGGACTATTCTTAAGAGGCCTTCTGAGTCCTGATCTCATCTTTTTTTTACATCTCTGTGGAAGGAGCTGAAACTTGATGTCTGAAGAAGGAACACTTCAAACATGAGATAGCTGGAGCAGTTTGCTCCTGAGGAGTAGGCCAAAATAAGTGTCGACAGATACTGAGTTTCAGAGAGACTTCCAGAAATTGCTTAATTGCATCAATTGCCTTAAATGATTGTGCAACAAAATATTAGGTTATAGGTAACATCCATTTTTATCAAAGCCAGTTTCATTTCATGAAGAAGATGAAAGAGATGGTTGTGGACTTCAGAAGGAACAAACACACCTACCACCCCTCCCCCACCCCCAAACATAGGAGGATCTGTGGTGGAAGTGGTCTCCAGCTACAAGTACTTGGGTGTGCACCTGAATGACAACCTCAGCTGGAGCAACAACACCACCAGCCTGATCAAAAAAGCTCATCAGCGACTCTACTTCCTCAGGCGGATGAGGCGAGCTGGTCTGGGAACCTCAGTCCTCACCTCCTTCTACAGGTGTGCAGTGGAGAGCATCCTGTGCTCCAGCATCAACGTGTGGCATGGAGGCTAAACAGCTGCAGAAAGAAAAGCTTTGCAGAGAGTGGTGAAGGCTGCACAGAAGTCTGTCGGAGTCAGCCTCCCCACCATCACAGACATCTACATCTCTAGATGTAGGAAAAGGGCCACCTGTATCATAAAGGACCCCACTCATCCAGCACACACACTTTTTGCCCCGCTCCCCTCAGGAAGGAGGTTAAGGAGCATTAAGTGTAGAACCACTAGACTGAGGAACAGCTTCTACCCCGAGGCTGTTAGATTCATGAATATATAACCAGGATAATCAATGTGAAAAAGCACATCATGTTGCTGCTGATCTGTTTCATGTTGCTGCTGATCTGTTTCATGTTGCCGTGTTCATTCATGCTCACCTGCTCACACAGACTCATGTTCAGGCTGCTGTTTTTGTTTTTATGCTATTAGTGCTTAGCGTATTTTTAGTTGATGTTTTTCTTAGTTCATATTTTAAAGCTTATTATTGTTTTTCTTTTACATTTTATTGTGGGATGTAACTGGGATCCCGAGTACACAATCTCGTTGCACCACATGTACCACATGTGGTGCGAATGACAAAGAAACTTTGACTCCGACTTGGTTTTTTTTTTTAATACTTCTGTTTGACCATATTTCCAAAGCAAAGTCTGATTTTTATTACTTGGTAGTTGCTTTTCAGCAGTTGACCGCTGTGGGTTTGTCTGTCTATAACAAAAGGGTGCAAATACATTTATCTGTGTCTGTATGGGATGTATAGTAAAAAATACAAAGCTTGTATGGTAATTTTCTTGAAAATGGTAACACAAATGTGGATAGACTGTACTGACACATTGCGTCTCGCATGAACCCCCCCCGCCATCTACAAGCCCATTTGTTTCATCTTGTGATTGTCAGTTCTACCCATTTCTACTACCATCTTCACTGGTGCTTTGCCACAGCCTCAACTCTCATTGGTTCTGTACCACACCAGTTAAAGGCCTACCTACTGCCAGCACCCACCCCCACTCAGTCCAATTTATGAACCACCTTGTTCGTGGTTCCAAGCGGGCTGCTCCTAGGTGCCAATTTTGATGTAAGCAGAGGGATGCCGTTGATTGGCCAGTGGAGCTATGTCACTGGATAACCTCCCCAGTGAAACTTCCAAACTACATCTGAACTGCCACTTCCTCATCATGTTGACAGATGGTGCCACAAGAAATTAGTGCATTTACAAAGAGATCTCAGAGATGATGGGGCAGCATGGCTACATCTGGACTTATAAGAAGTGCCAGGATAAGCTAAAAAAAATATGAAGTCCGATTACAGGGCGAGGACCACAAAAGGCGGAGTGGCTCGAACACAATGACCTGTTACGATACCGCCCACTTTGCTTTGACGATCCTGCCCACAGACAAGTCACAGTGGCAAATCACCTAAAATTGAGAAGAACCGACAAGAGGAGAGCCGAGTGGAGTCGCACTTATCAATGGCAAAGCGGCTCACTTTCCTGGTATGTTTTTTTGTCCACACTCCCCACATTTTCTTTTTATTTCCCCCTTCTACATGCGTGAATAAAGCTGTATTTGGATCTGTGTGCGTGCATGCATGTGTTGGTCTGTGTGGGAGGGAAACAGCATTGCTGGCTGGAGGAGGACGTGAGAGAAAGACAAAGATTGAGAGGACTACACAAAGAGAGAGAAATAAAACATTTACTGGAACAAAACGTGCAGTTTCAAACTCATAGATGAGAGCTGCCCACTCACTAGGTTCACCTCAAAGCAGATTACTCTGCGGTTTTTGTTTTACATAATTTCTTGCTATAGGTTTTTATTAATACTGTTATAATTTATTGGTATTAAAGCATTCTAATAAATGGCACAGCAATTGCAGAACGCCCTTTTTAGTCAGGCTGCTTTAAGATGTTTTTTTGTGGTAGTTATCCTTCAAGAACAGTTAATTGGATTATTGAGCATAAATTTTGGTGTTTCAAGAATAGTTGGAATACCAAATTAGCTAGTAATACAGAGTCGAGCATTGTAAGGTGGTTTGTCTTAGAAACAAGAAATAAGGCACTGGTAATTCTAGGGACTGGGTGTTTTAAAGATTTTCTTGCAATGCCAGTTAAATGCACAATGAGAGGTGATTTGATAAAAAGAAAAAAGAAAATGTTTTACTCTTACAGTACTAATTATTCAATTAGAACATAAAGCATCAACAATAGTCCTTTTCTTGTGCTGCTAAAAAAGAGCACTGACCTACGTTAAGCCATTTTAGCATTGTTTTGAACACGTTGTAATTTACGTCTGATGTTAGCAACTACTTATTGATTTAAGAATATTTTTAGTTTTACATTTTTGTTATAAAAATATATCTACGTGCTCACAGATTGGACAAAGATTTGCAACATAATAGTATTGTAGTGTAGTAGTGTAGTGTCAGCAGCAAGTTGCTATTAAAGGCCAGTGATTTAAAAAAAAAAAAAAATTACTAACAAAATGCAATAACTATTCAAATTGGTACATTTAATGAGCATTCCAACATTCAAAAATCATTCCTAATACCTTGTACAAACCAATAAATGGCATGCATGGTGTTAAGTACTCTAAGTAACTTGTAGGCCAGAGACAGAAAACTCTCAAATATAACCAAGAAAGTTTGATTCTCACCAATGCTCACAGTCTAACTTTCCAGCCAGTAAACTGCAGGTGACAGTCTTAAAGCCAAAGCACACCTGAAATAGAAAGACACAAAACAGACATTGATAAACTAAACTAACACATAAATGCATATCAAGCAATGCTAACAAACATGTTAGTTCAAGTGCAATAAAATGTGTATTTTAGTATTTTTTTTAGAACAAGATGAATAAAACTAAACCAATCAAATAATTAAAATGTTGTTGAAAATCTTAAAATGTGTGTTTAAGTAAAATAAAACATTTTAAAAACTAAAAATTTTGGCTTGCAGCTTCATAAAACAGAAATATTGAGAACAAATACAGATATTGGTCATAAAATTAGAATATCATAAAAAAAGTTTATTTGTTTCAGTATTTCCATTCAAAAAGTTAAACTTGTATATTGTATTCATTCATTACACACAGACTGATACAGTATATTTCAAATGTTTATTTCTTTTAATGCTGATGATTATAACTGACAACTAATGAAAACCCCATCTCAGAAAATTAGAATATTACTTAAGACCAATTAAAAAAAGGGGATTTTTAGAAATGTTGGCCAATTGAAAAAAGTATGAACGTGAAAAGTATGAGCATGTGCAGTACTCAATACTTAGTTGTTGCTCCTTTTGTCTGGATTACTGCAGCAATGCGGCGTGGCATGGAGCTGATCTGTCCGTGGCACTGCTCAGGTGTTATGAGAGTCCAGGTTGCTCTGATAGTGGCCTTCAGCTCTTCTGAATTGTTGGGTCTGGTGTATCTTCCTCTTCACAATACACCATAGATGTTCTATGGGGTTTAAGGTCAGGCGAGCTTGCTGGCCAATTAACAACAGGGATACCATGGTCCTTAAACCAGGTACTGGTAGCTTTGGCACTGTGTGCAGGTGCCAAGACTTGTTGGAACATGAAATCTGCATCTCCATAAAGTTGGTCAGCAGCAGGAAGCATGACGTGCTCTAAAACTTACTGGTAGATGGCTGTGTTGACCTTGGACCTCAGGAAACACAATGGACCAACTCCAGCAGATGACATGGCAACCCAAACCATCACTGACTGTGGAAACTTGACACTGGACTTCAAGCAATATGGATTATGTGCCTCTCCTCTCTCCCTCCAGACTCTGGGACCTTGATTTCCAAAGGAAATGCGAAATTTACTTTCATCAGAGAACATACCAACTCAGCAGCAGTCCAGTCCTTTTTGTCTTTAGCCAAGGTGAGATGCTTCTGACGCTGTCTCGTGTTCAAGAGTGGCTTGACACAAGGAATGCGACAGCTAAAACCCATGTCTTGCATACGTCTGTGCATGGTGGTTCTTGAAGCACTGACTTCAGCTGCAGTCCACTCTTTGTGAATCTTCCCACATTTTGGAATGGGTTTTGTTTCACAATCCTCTCCAGGGTGCAGGTATCCCTATTGCTTGTACATTTTTTTCTTCCACATCTTTTCGCATCTCTATTAATGTGCTTGGACACAGAGCTCTGTGAACAGCCAGCCTCTTTAGCAATGACATTTTGTGTCTTGCCCTTCTTGTGCAAGGTGTCATTGGTCATCTTTTGGACAACTGTCAAGTCAGCAATCTTCCCCATGATTGTGTAACCTACAAAACTAAACTGAGAGACCATTTAAAGGCCCTTGCAGGGGTTTGGAGTTTATTAGCTGATTAGAGTGTGGCACCAGGTATCTTCAGTATTGAACCTTTTCACAAATTCAAATTTTCTGAGATACTGAATTTGGGCTTTTCATTAGTTGTCAGCTAATCACCAACATTAAAAGAAATAAACATTTGAAATATTTCAGTTTGTGTGTAATGAATGAATGTAATACACAAGTTGCACTTTTTGAATGGAATTATTGACATAAATCAACTTTTTCATGATATTCTAATTTTATAACCAGCACCTGTAGATTACAATGTGGCCAATGCAGAAAGCATATTTAGCCAGATATTTCATTGAGTTAATGAGTAAACCACCTGCCTTCTCCTCCTCTAGTTATTATAAATATTAACAACTATATCAAAAATAAAAAAGTTGAAAGAAAAAAAAAACATTCCTAAAAACGATCGGATGAAAAAACATGCAGATATAAACAGTATTCCTGTTCATCTTTTTGGTCACACATTGGTTCCACAGGATTTCCTGCACTTTAGTCAGTGAACTGAGATTCAGGCAGCATTACTGTAAAAGGATTCATTCATTTGTTTGTTTGTTTTGGGAGGGGGTTGTAATAAAATGTTCTCATTTTATTATAATGAGTTTTAAAAGCCTCAGAGGGAAAATGGCAGTACTAATTTTAATAGTCTCTCAATATGGTGTAATAATCCCAGTTCAAGGACTATCAGAGGAACACTAACAAGACTCAAAAAATCATCATGGCTATAATGAAGCACAAGCTTTATTTGACACAGTCTCATAATGAATAACATCAAGAGCAGTTACGAAAAAGATATGTGTAACGCTCATTGTCAGTTCTTGTAGATAGAGGTAAAATATGGTGAAGCAAAAACCCGAAACGTGTTTTAAACTAAAACACAAATAGTGCATTTAATCAAAATCCATTAAGAGGGAGTGCAGCATCAACAGATCAGATCATTCCTCTCATTGCATTTAAACCAACATCCATCCATCCATTATCTCTACCCGCTTTTTCCTTTTCACACGTTTAATTTCCTCTCCGCACTGGCTGGATTTCGTGGAGAACTAAGGCAAAAGAAGCTGCCAATTCTACACACTGCAGAAACACTTGCATTAAGTTCCATCTGTGTGGCCCTGTGTACCCATGTACTGCAACGTTATACATGATTAGTGCTCATACTCTGCTTCCAGTCTGAATTTAACAATTTAGTTAGCTCTAATTTACAGAATCATGGTTTCACCAAACTAACAGGCCAATCTGTGTACAATAATAGCAGGTCTAACTTGATAAATTAAGACTGTCGTACATGTAAATACTTGAATTTTAGCATTTCTTGCAGGGTAGTGTCTTATTTGTCTCATTAACTAGATTAAATGGCATGTGGAGTGTTTTTTCTAACTTAAAGAAAGACTTTCGTTTTACAAACAAAATGTCCTATATAGACATCCATTTGCATTAATTTCAACAAATATATGGTCAACTTCAAATCCTCTTTATTAAATTCTGTTAAGTTTAGTTTACACACCTTTTGTTTGCTCTGAGATAAACCATTTATCTTTGTTACCATTTCTACAAACACCACATTATTAGTAAAGACTGCTGACCTGGACCTTGAACCTCTCCGTGTTCTGTTTCTGCAGTTTGGCATTGAGCCTAATGAGGCTAGATAATGGTCCTTTCAAGTCTGTCTGGGGGAAACTAACTCTGTGCAAACTGGAACAAATGTGCACAGTTGCTAAGTGCATACTCACACTGTCCACCATCATCGAAAGTTGCTTGGTTGATTAAAGGAGGAGCATACCTAAAGTATGACTCACAGGATATGTCATCGATCATACTGTATAGTGCTGACTTTTCAGCTGTTGCTCTCTCAGTGGGTATATTTGTGTTGTTCTCTCTGTTTTAATGCGCATGGGAAACAAACTTAATATTATGACTGACGCATACCCCACATGAACAACAACCGCCATTCATCAGTAATAACCATATCATTTATTGGTTAAGACAGTGAATTTGTGTCCCACACTTGTTCATTAGTCATGAAGTTAATACTTGTTGAATCTATGCATTTTCAAAATCATCTGGTTTTGTTTTGACATAACAGTTATCTTTTTACGATTATCCCAGGATTATGTCAATTCCATGTGAAAGGCTGAATTCCAATAAGAAAATATAAATTCTTAAAAAAAAACTCATTAAAAAAAAGAAAAACAAAACAAAAGGGGCATTAATGTTGAAGGAATTATTGCAAATGCACAGCAGTAAAAGGCAGAAATGGAAGGAAGATGAACATTTTTGAGTATGGAGAAAAGGCACAGAATGTAGATACAGTCTGTCTAAAACCAAAGCTACAATATTTTCCTGATGCTTTACGTCACTTTTTGTTTAAAACAATCAAATTACATTAGACACTGTGACTCCATGTTAAGTCAAATATGTCACATTCTAGATAAATGTAAGCACAGAAGACCATCCATCCATCTATCCACACATTCATATCTTCACCAGCTTCTTCCTTTTCGGGTCGCGAGGGTCACTTGTGCCCATTTCCAGCTATCAATGTGTGAGAGGTGGGGGACACCCTGGACAGGTCTCCAGTCCATCACAGGGACACACATAGACAAACGAGAAAAACAACCATTCACTCTCTCACTCACACCTAGGGACAATTTAGTTATCAATCAGCCTAACATGCATGCTTTTGGTCTGTGGGAGGAAAGGGAGTACCCGGAGAAACTCCACACATGCTTGGAGAGAACATGCAAACTCCACCCAGAATGGCCCCTGGCTGGGGTTTGAACCGGCGACCTTCTTGCTGAGAGGCAATAGCACCGTGCCGCACAGAAGACCAACTATTGATTTTGCTTGTTTTTATTAACCTTTATTTAACCAGGCAAATCCCATCGAGATCACAGATCTCTTTTGCAAGGGAGGCCTGGACCTGAAGGCAGCCTAACATTCATGTTTATAGTGGAGAATAAAAAACTATCTGTGGTTCTATTATTATTACTATATATTCTGTTCTATTGTTAGTATGAGGCATGTTAAATTAATATGTTTGACCATAAAACAAAGCAAAATGTTGCAAAAAAAATAGTAATCAAGCATTTTTTGTAAAAGCAGCTTTACTAAACAAATCATCTTTAACTATATCATAATAAAAAAAACATTGAAGAATGAAGGAATAAAAGCAAAAGTTATGTCGTGTTTGCTTTTTCTAATTTTATGAACAATAGACAGCTATGGTACTAATGTAGAAGCTCTGATTTTGGTAATTCAAAATATGATAGTTCAGCTTCTATTAAAATAATGACAAGTACCCAGAAGAAACAAAAGCAAACCAAGTAATGGCCTCTTTCACTGTGGAACCCTGCTTCCTGTTCTGGTGTATTTATGAAGATGCCTGCTGCTACACAGACAATACAGAATTTGTCTTGCTGGCTCCTGGCTTTTGTATTTGAAAATAAATGAATAAAGGCTCACCAAAATATGCTCGTACAAAACTGCCATTCCTACTCACTACTTACTAATTACAACACAAATAAATGCTGCCATATATGACTTTTAGTTCACTTTCCATCTACTTTAGAAACATTTAAACTTGATGAATAATGGACAGTTTTTACAAGTTTATCATGTAAAGCACTCTACCGTTGCCTAATCTCTAATTCATAGCAGTTAATGTTTTACCAATGCCAAGACTATAAAATAAAAGCTGTAGTAAACTGATGTAAAGTCAATACCTTTTTTAATGGCCTACAAAATGACAACCTAACAATCCATACCCAAAAAAAATCAACCACATCACAAAAATCACTAATAAGGATAAGGAAGCATATTGTACCAAGCTCCATAAAGTTTTATAGGTAGTACTCAGAGTACTTTCAAAAACGCAATGCATCAAATCCCCTGCAGATTCAGTTTCAAAGCCGTTTCAAGACAGCATAAGCAGCTTTGTTCCCCTGCCACCTATCTTCAATTTCAACCCATTCTAAACCTATCTCCGTTGTTTTAGGCACAGTATTCTATCAAACTTGAGCTGCCTGCTTTTCACATTCCTCTGTCATGAACCTCAGTTTTCCTCTCCAACATGTTGCAGCTCTTTGGAAAATATGGATACGGGCTGGCAGCGTCACTGTATCAAATCTGGTTTTGAGTTAAACCAGAGTACATCCTGGACTGGTCCTGATTTGGTTGTTGTTGCTTTTTGAAAAGTTTTATTTTGAGTCTGTGCCTGCATTTGCACCAAGTGACACGTTACAAAACATAGGTACGTGTAAAATCAGACACACTTAACAGAACTGCCACAAAAACTCTAGCTGTCATTATAATCACAGATACTGTGCCACTTTGCACAAGTTGATGCAGTGTTTCTCATTTTCTTAGTTACTTATCACATCAAAGGTTGCAAGGGGAGCAGGTGCAGGGCAGTCAACAGGTGAGAGGTGGGGTACACCCAGAACTGATTACCAATTTACCACAGGGCCAGTAGACACACATGTTAGAGAGCCATGCAAACACATTTACACTTGAGGTCAATTTAGAATTGCCTAACCTGCAGGTGTTTGGACTGTGATAGGGAGCTGGAGAAAACCCACACACGTCCAGAATGAGCACAGCATTAGTACTTTCTACACATAGCATAGTGATAAAACAGCAAACAACTACTTTGCTGGCATACATACTTTGAATGCTCTTTTGAACACAGATGAGTGTCAACACTTACAACAGGAACCTTTAATCACAGCTGTTCATTCATTAGCAATCATGCAGGTAAAGAGGAAAAGATCCATCTGTATTGAATCTTTGAGTTTAGGGTTTGTCAGCGTTACCTTAACAAACAGTAATCTGCTCGACAAGCTAAAGATTATTTTCATTCAACCTTTATTTATACAGGTTAGTCTCACTGAGTCACGAGGACTCATTCTCAAGAGACCTGTTTTAAACAAAAGCCACAGAAGAAGACCCTTTTGCCAAATTCAGTCCGCACTGAGGGGACGCTGCAGGTAAGGATGTCTTGAGAGTGCACGCTGTAGCTGCACTGACAAAATGACATGTAGGAGGAGATGTATGAAGGTAACAGACCAAGGAGTGATTTAAAGATGAAAACGTACCAGTGAGAGTCTACATGAAACTAATGATGACCAGATGACCAATGAATACAGAGTGGAGTGATGGGTACGATAGTTACAGCCAGTTATGAATCTTATTGCACCATGAAAGACAGCGTCCAACATCTGCAAGGAGCATTCATGTAAATAATATCACCGTAGTCAATGGACTTTAATCTAATCAGTGGAGTTTAGGGTTTGTCAGAGTAAATATAACTAACAGTAATATGCCTGGCAAGTTAAAGTTAATCACATAGCTAAGCACTGGACTTGGTAACATATCAATGAACAAGCTCAGTTTAGAAATGTACAATGAAATAGAATTTGACAATCACTAAAAACTTCTACTGGTTTTACAGCTTTCTGAAAGTGTTACAAAATGTAATATTTATAGAAATCTGCAAGGTTGCATGGTGTGTATTTTGTTCAAGTTGATTATGAAAGCTATAGAAACTTTTTTTTTAATTGATGGGGATAGGAAGCAAAATCATAATCAGGACTTTCCCACAATGCCCTAATTAGAAAAAAATGATAAGAAGGGTGACAATATAATGTATTGGAGGATTTTATCAAACATGTCGCTACAAATAGAAAAATAAAAAATATATAAAATGAGGCAATTAAATATTTTAAATAATAGTCTTAACTTGAGTTCACAAGTTTATCCAGAAAAAGCTTTTTCTTCACACCATTTCCCCTCATCACAGCTCACTGCAGTTAACAGCGAGCAGGGGGAAAGCGTCTGGGAGTCAGTGAAGTGTGCATTTGTGTGCCTGTCTGTCCATGCATGCCACGATTCAAAAAGCCACCTGCGCCTGATGAAGACCTTGCAGACCATTAACATTTAATCCTTAGGGTCAAAACTTCACCATAGAAACATTTCAGCTTTTCAGTGCCTCAGTCTAACCACAATTTATTAAAGTAAAAACTCAACAGTTATTTTAGGAGTGTGCCGGTGTGTGTGGAGCCTGTTGGGATCCAGCAGTGTGGTAAAATCTTGATTATGACAGCTATAAATCTCTGTGACCACATCCCAAGCCTCAAACCTCATCAAACTGGAGGCCACAGCTAACTCACAAATAAAAGATCAGCTTCCTCTTTTTTCCTTCTATATTGTTTTATTGTTTGCTCACTTGTGTTCACATCATAAACAACAGCTGTCATGGGGTAGCCATGACATCACCATCAAAACTTTTGTCTACCTCTCAAACTGTCTCCAAGTGGATTTTAATAATTATAATAATCTTCTGAAACATATGTTTTTCCTCTCCGTTTTTGCTCATGTTGAGTACTTTACATAGATTACTAATACAATAGGTGCGCCTACAATCAAAATGCTGAAAATTAGGGATGCACGAGATTGGCATGGTATTGGTATCGGACGATATTTGCGTTAAAGTTAAATATCGGACATTGGCCGTTCCATCAAAATAATCACCGATATAAAAGGTGCTGTTTTTGTATGACAACCCAATGACAAGGAGCACCAGCACAATGTGATGACATCACGCGCGTCTACCTGATCTGATCATGGTGGAAAGGAAGAAGTCAAAATGTCGGTGATGTGCAAGTTTTTTTTTTCCGTTGAGGATATCAGATTCTGAATATTTTTGGACTATGCTGAGCCTCGCAACGTCCTCCCCAGTCGGGAGATATTTTCCAGACGTAGCCTTACCCAAGTTACAAGCCGTCATTTCCAACGTCTTTGAGAAGCTAATAGCCAATTAGGGGTGCACCAATAAATCGTCCCCGATTTCCTTAATTTTGGGAAATCGGAAATCGGCCGATACTTGCATGAGAAACTGATTACAGATTTTTTTTTTTTGTTTTAACAACAATTGTCTAAACTTCATTTATATTTCAGAGCACTACCTCATAGCCAGTTGAAACCAGTTTGTATTGTTTCTAGGACAATGTTCAAGGGTATGTTTTTCAATAAAATAAGATTGGAAAATTGAAGGTGCATTGTGACCTTATAAAATCTGACAGTGTCGCTTATAAAACAAAATCGGTATTGGCCAAAATCGGAATCAGCAGGTCAGACTTTTTAGAAATCAGTGATTGGTGATAGGCCAGAAAACTGCAGTTGGTGCACCCTTATAGCCAATAGCATTTGGGTGAGTTTTACCACAGACATTTGGACATCGTTAGTCCCGTTAGCATGAATAGTCTTACGGCACAATGAATAGACAAAAACTTTGACCTTAAAAAGGTTGTCCTTTATGCACAAGAGCGCAGAGGATCCCACACTGCAGCTAGGAACCTGGAACAAGCCTCCACAACTTAGTGAGACAGCATCGCAGGTGATTAATGCTAATAAATAACATTTAACACTTTTCATTTAATATAAGTTAAAGTGCTATGCATATGGCTGTTACTAGATATGTCACCAGCTCTTACAGTGGTTACACAATTTTTGTCGCAAATAAGCCTAAATAAGAGGGCTATGTTCTGACAAAGCATATAAAAATATCGGTATCGGTTATCGGCCAAATAAGTTTTAACATATCGGTATATCGAATATCGGCCAAAAATCCAATATTGTGCATCCCTACTGAAAATAGTCATCAGCTTGCAGACTTTGGATTTTATACAATAAAGCCAAATGATTTTTTTTTCCTCCAATGGTACAAACATAGCTTCAAGTCAAAGTCAAATAAAACACGTGTCTTTTAAATAAATACAGTTCTATCTTATTAGCATTATAATCCCTACAAATGCTATTTATTCCACAGAACATAAGAAGTGCTAGTCAATGATATGACATTTTAACAGCAACAAAAATAACAACACTGAAAGCTAAGAAAAACTAAGCTCTGGCCTCAAGCTATAGAACCATGGGAGAAAAAAGAAAGTATGTGCAAATGCTTTTAAACATGACATCTGGAAACACAATCCCTATACTTAAAGCAATTAGCCCTGAGTCGTGTTTTCTCTTTTCTCTTTGTATGATGCTTTCAAATTATTTTGAGTGTCAGAAGAACAAAGTACTTTGTAACATCATTGCAGGCAAAAACAAAAGCAAAGTCTGACAAGTTTTGTAGAACACAGTTTGAGTTAACTGATCGACCCAACAGTGGAGAAGCATGTTTCCATGGCTTAAACAAATAAAAATAACCCATTCAAATACTTAACAAAAACTAAAATCATTCATTCCTTCATTTGTATTTTTCATTATGTAGAGAACACATAATCAACATACATTAAGATTTTTAAAATTTTAAAAGCCATCAATGTGTACAATACCATATAACATATCATCATGGCACTTCAACAATTGTATATTTTTAGTATTGCAGAAGCAACTGTGTTCTTTAAATGTACAAAATGGTGAGCCCCACATAAAGTAACTGCCTTGTAACCAAATAAAAGCAGGTTTGTATCAATTAGACTAACCCCTCTGAGAGACAAAATGCTACTACAGGCCACTGGGCACAAAATGTTGAGGAAGATTGACAAGTCCATGGTTAATGGTCGTGAGAAACCATGTGCAGAGCTTCCTCTGTAAATGCTATTTAAAGGGATGAGCGAGCAGGAGGATTAAGGCGGCCGACACCAAGCTCCATGACACTTTGACAGATGTGAGGTTTGCACCTCCCAAAGTGAAAGGATCTTTGAATAAAAGAGCTACTGCTTTGGTTTCTGAGCAGTGCCCTTAAGCCCCACAGATCAAACCCAAAGAAAGGGTCACACTGTTGCTTGACTACCAACATTTAGGGCTTTGCTTGGCAAAATAAAACAATTAAATGTGCGTGTGGGCTGGATACTCTTGGAGTTCACCTTTCCCACCCTTGCACACAATCTCAATCACTAGTGCACTCCTAGTATTTTTTTCTATCTTTATAAATACTCTAGCTTTTTGTTACTTAGAATGTATACTGAAATAAAAAAAGTAAGAGTCTGTAAAATGCAAGCCCACTAAATGCACATCCCAATGCTGCACATTTTTATGATGGCTAGAAGATGATCAAAGTTTGGAGAGCCTCAATGAAAAGAAACCAAGAGAAAGAAGGCTCCTGCTGGGTGTTTTACAATATTGCCAGAGGCTTCTTTAAATGGTCCCCACTTTTTCGTCTTGTGTTGTAGTGCAGTCAACATAAGCCGCTTTGCCATTGATAAGTGCGTCTCCACTCGGCTCTCCTCTTATCGGTTCTTCTCAGGCGTAGGTGATTTGCCACTGTGACTTGTTTCCCTGATCTGTGGGCAGGATCATCAATGCAAAGTGGGCAGTATCGTAACAAGTCATCGTGTTTGAACCACTCCGCCCATTGTGGTCTTTAATCGCCCTATAATTGGACTTCAAGTTCTTTAGCTTATCCCAGCACAGCTTACAAATCCAGGTGTAGCCATGCTGTACCATCATCTCCGATATCTCTCTGTAAATGCACTGATTTTGTGTGGCGCCATCCAGCTCACGCTGAATCCTAACATCGGCCAATAAAGACACAGCCTTCTGACTTCCTTAGATAGATGACTTTACTAATTGGCTTTTTTATGTACATGAATGTTTTTGTACGGTGCCCTGAGACAACGTCTGTTGTGACTTGGCTCTATATAAATTGAATTTAACTGAATTAAAGTTATGGTCTGTACATCATCATTGTCCCATGGCACCAATTTTGGAGCTTCTATACCAAAAACTCGCAAAAACAACACACAATCAACACAATCGGAGAGGAAATGGAGGTTCAGACGTAGTTTGCAGTATGGGCGGGTCATCCAGTGACGTATCTCTGCTAGCTAATCATCGGCTGCTTCAAGGCCCTTAAGGGAAGGGGAAGTCTGAGATTATCATCACTGTATATTCCCATACAATGGCGAAATCTGCATTTAGAGATACACTCAGGTGAAGTAGTGGGCAGCTATTTAGGCATCCAGGGAGCAATTGGGGATTAGATGTCTTGCTCAGTGACACCACGACATGTGGGAATGGCTGGAAGTCGAACCGCGACTTTCTGGTCCCCAGTCGGCTGCCCTACCTCATCTCGGCCCCTTAACTGGTGAGGTGTGGTGCGGAACAGATGAGAGTTGAGACTGTGGCAAAGAGCCAACAGTAGAATTTAAGGTTTGGTTTGAGTGGTTATCATCAACTTCAGGTCTCAGGCACAGGGACTTGAAGGACAGACATGCAGTAACCTTCTGAAAAGCTATGTGCCCCTATTACAATTTAGTCATTAGAACAGGGAGCACTAAAAATTGAAACACTTACCACAAAGAAATATATCTAACAACAATCAGCTTCATTTCTTAAACTAGAAACACATATTACAAGCAAAGCCAGTAAAACTGTGTATATTTTTCTATGTAGAAATATTTAAAATAAAATGATTTTTTGTGAAAGTGAGATTCAAGTTTCAGTGAATTCTAAAACACGTTTGCATTACTGTAACTGTCAAACACCCTCATTACTGTACTTACCTAGAAAAACTGATAAAACTTTTAATGTCAGACACAAGTGTTTTAAACAGAGTTGGCTGGTTAACAGAACACTTCTTGAAATATACATATTGGATATTGTTAACTCTTAATACTGCTTCCATAGAGCGCCACAAAACAACTCACCAGTCAACTGAGGAAAATCACAGTAACTGAGTCTTCACAGAAGTTCCCGTCTGCAATCACTGAGCAACACATTACAAACACGAGCCATGGGGAGAAAATTGTGTGCAATGGTACCAACAAGTGCAAAACTGTCACGTTCTAAAGAATGTGATGAAAAGAGATTTCTTGTTAGCGCATTGCTCCACTTAAGAGTGGCTTTAGGGATAAGATAGTGCTACTTGGAGGTAGCTTCATTGATTATGTTGAGAAAAAAAGAAGATGCTACTAATTACTGTTGTTAGAACCCCGCGTTATCATTAAACCCCAACGGTTCTGACAACAACAACTGTGCTGCCATGGCAACACACTGTTCGAGGAGTAATGTCGGTGCTGCCGTTTCATGTTTTCCTTTTTTGCTGACTGTATGTGATCTTCAATGTAAGTCGGTTCACTGACCTACACGCTAATCCCGAACCCACTATGACGAGCGCAGGTGGACACATCAGTCAGCCAGGCTGGCTTTACTTCACCCATGGGCTAAACAGCACATCACACAGCTGGGTTCATCTGATATTATGTAACCCAGCACCACCCCCGCAGGCCTTGTTCACACCGACTCTCTCCTCCTACTCCACCTCCTTCTTGTGCACGATTGGCTATTTGCAGGGATGGGTGCAATAAGAGACAAGTGTGTTCCAAAACAATACAGGTGAAGGTGTGTAAAAAAAAACTAAGCTTTTCTAAGTGGAGTTCATGCACAGTGAAAGCACTTTTTAAAGTCAAACTGAACAACATGACTAAGCATTTTTCCTATTATTTAAACCAACTACACATTATTACTTGTTGTATGGGAACGCCATACATGCTGCTTTAAGTTTCTGCCAAAAGTGATAGGACTAATGGGTTGTAACCATCTTTGATTCTAACACCAAGTCTGCTTTTGAATCTTGGAAACAAATTTTGTTACTAAGCAATACAAGCCAAAAGTGGAAATGGAGCTGTTGCCTGGCAACATTAACTTATTGAATCTCATATCAGGAAGCAAAGAGAACCACTGGTGCTTTGAGCTACAACCCTCTAGATACTTTTTTCATCTTAGGTACAGACTGTGATCTCCAACTACAATCATGCTAATCAAGTCTTTTAAGAGCTTATTATAGTTCTACTAGCGATTTCTCACAACTATTAAAATCATCTCCCAGAGAGGCCCAAACCTTTGATTTATGAAGCAATGCAATGTTCAGTCCACTGAATATTTTTGAAGGTCTGTCTAAGGTAACTGACAGAAATGTAAAACTAGGGGAAAGGGAACACTTCTTTCCATACAGTGTCATGATGAGACCATAAAATGAATAATGAAGCAGGCTGACAAGAATACTTTCATTCAAAATGCTCCTTGACGACGGTCATTTTCACCCTGAGCAGTTTCAGAAACGTTAAAGAGCCTTCAGCAGTCATTTCATT
>NC_056509.1:41331172-41360371 GCF_014905685.2 Nematolebias whitei
TGTGGTGCGAACGATAATAAAGAATCTCTGACTCTGACTAAAAATAATCTAATGTTTGTGTTTTACATTTAAGAAATTAGTTGTTGAGAAGCCCTACAGACACCGCTATGGTTTAGAAAAGCAAAAAGTTAAAAACTTGCAAACTAAGCTACTAGAACACATAAAACCACATGAAGTCAGCAAAAACAGTAAAGCTAATAGTATATTCAATAAACAGAATAAACTTGGATTGTATTAGTCATGTTAGACTGATTGGTAACTAAATTGTCCCTAGGTGTGAGTGAGAGAGTGAATGGTTGTTTGTCTCGTTTGTCTCTATATGGCCCTGTGATGGACTTGCGACCCGTCCAGGGTGTACCCCACCCCCCTCCACAGCGATTGCTGGACATGGGCACCGGCGACCCCTGTGACCCAAAATGGAAGAAGCGGGTAAAAGATAATGGATGGATGGATGTATTAGTCTTGCAATGATACAGCCACAAGGAATCTTATGTTATCATTATCACCGTGAGAGAGTTTTTTATGCGGTTGTGCCCATACATCACTGCTGTGTTTCTGACAGGATGTGAATATACTAGAGGTTGTACGTGTTGAAGCTACAACCTAAAGTTGTTCTCTACACCTTGCATGAACTGGCTGATGTAAATGATAACAGATAAAAATGCCATATACAAAAATAAATGGACAAAAAATACGAGAGCTGCTGCACAAATAACTTCAAACCTCCCACAGTGCTTCCTCGATGCAATGCAGCAAGGCATAGTAACTGTGCTTTCACTTAGACTTTATAATTCTGAAATATAAAGAACTGTGTGCTTTTAAACTTAAAAGATTTACAATCATAACAAACGTTCACATTATCACCTTGTGGAGGGGTCACCACAGTTGACTGCAGAAAAAGAGCCCACTGAAGTTTGTTTCTCTGCCTCAGTTTTTGGAGACTCCCAACCTTATTCATCCAAGTAATTATTAACCAGTTCAGCCTTGAGTAAAGATTTAGAGAACTGGAAGGCAAATATACACTTCTGTGATAGGGACATAAACATTCACAAACACCATATAAGGAATGCAGTGGGAAGTGGGGCATGAAGATTTTATTGTATTTCTGCATGCTGAGCTGGAACGAGGTTGCAAACGATGAGGTCATCCCTATTGTGTACACACAGTATGGTCACACATTCCTCTACCTGCCATTGTAGACCTGAGGCTCAGTAAAAACTATGATAGAATGAACAGTTAAACTTGTATCAAACATTTTTACTGTAAAATGAAAAAATGGAAACCCTGTCAATTTCACGGTTATCGCTTAGTAAGTAAAAGCACTTTTTCTTGGAAGAGTTAAGTGATGAAAACAGCTGCAGAGACTACTATAAATTATACAGTAAGCATCACAAATCATACATGCCTTTTGCCTAGTTTAGTTTCTGCATCCACCACATGCAAGCCAGATGTTACAAATGGCAGAACTGTTAATCATTTTTATGTACAGTATTTAAATAAAACTACTGACATGTTCAGTTGATACAGTCCCTTCATCCCAACTGGGTTTGTCCTGTAGTAAAAACAATGAAAATGTAATCAATACTGTTAATATTAGGGATTCACAATATTATCGGAACGGTATCGGTCAATATTAGCGATAATGTTAAATATCAGACATTCCATCAAAATAACTCACCAGTATAAAAGGTTCTGTATATATATATATATATATATATATATATATATATATATATATATATATGGCGCTGTTTTCGTATGACCGTTCTAGTGTTATTGTGTTAGAGGGAGTAAATGTCATGAATAAATTTGACATTAAACGCAATCCAAGTTGAAGTGTTGCATCATTTGCAGCTCCCTTTGTGGCATCTGGATTTGGTAGCAGGCCAAATTGACAAAGACCATGCAGAATAATGTAGTATTTTAATTCCACAGCAGAGAAAGCTATGTAGTCTCTGTAAGTAGGTCTAGGGGGAAAATATCGGTATTGGTTATCGGCCAGATAAGTTTAAACATATTGGCATATCGGATATCAGCCAAAAATCCAATATTGTGCGTCCCTAGTTGAAATAAATGTTCAAGAGAATATTTAAGCATTCATAACTATTGCATTAGCTCCTATATCTACCTTTTTTCTTATTGTATAGTAAAAATCAATGGCAAGCAGAACTGTTTTCATGCTGAAACATTTTATGAGCATTTTACTTGTTTTGTGAAACGGGACTTCGTTGCATGCGCATCATAAAAATGGAGGAGCAGACAAAACAAATTGTTAAAAATATTTAATGCCAACTCTTTCAAAAGAATAAATCTAACTTGGATTTTTCAGTTATCATTTGTGATCATTGTAAAAAGCTGAAACATGACTGCAACAAAGTGCGGTGAGGTATTCATCATTATCAACAGTATCCCTCATTTTGCACATGGATATCTGCAAAGCAGGAAGACTGTGGCGAGTTCAGCCAAAAGCTGTTGCAGCTTTCAGTAAATCAAGATGGATTTATGCGTTTACCAACTCTGGCACAAATCAGGACCTGCTTGGAACCAACAAACGCAAGCAAGATGTCTTTCAATATGAGGCTTTCTCATCCGTGGCACAGCAACAGAATGGTAACATATCATTCAGCAGACAAAAAATGCCCTTGAAATGCACCCAACATCATTTTTAAAGCAAGCATTCCTAAATGAACATCTCCACAACTATTATGTTTAGTCAAAAGAAAGTACAAACAATAATGCCACCTGTGTTGTAGTAAAATACAGTATGTTTCTACAGCAAACAATACTATAAAGGCATTTACACAAGCGTTATAATGTGCAGAAATGTATTTAAAGCCATAATAACTGTCAAATAAACATTTTTTCATTATTTTGAGTTAGAATTTTTGTATAGGTTCATCAGCTTTGCTAAAAAAATAACCACTAAATACATAGCATTCACGACCAAATCTCTACTGCATAATTTGTATTAAATAAGCAAAATCAGCAGAAGTAGTTTTTATTTTTGCCAACAGTTATGAGTCGTTTGTTTACATTCGAACACTGACAAGCACACTTCAGATGCTTTTGGTGCCCAACAGATCTTTAAAACTGTAAAATAATTCAGAGATGTAAACACAGTCTGAAGGAGAGCAAAGCGATCAGAGACGTCAAGGAAAAAGTTAAAAGTTCTCTCTTCTTCTGAAAAGAAACAGCAAGTAAAAGCGGTGAGGACGAGAGTTGACAGAAGGAGCCATTTTGGGGGAGGAAATTGTGCATGGAGTATTAAAGCAAGAGTTAAAGCTAAGATTGTACGCAAGCAAACAGTGCTGAAATATTCCAAACCAATAGAAAAAATGTTGTAACTGATCCTAATCAAGAATATTGAAAAGTTGTGTATTATGATGCCTTTCGTGGCTTTAAAATGTACTTAAACCAGGTCCCTAAGTGAATTTTTGATCCAATATCCAACAAGCTACATAGCCAAAAGCCTCAAATAGTCAGAGGATTATCAGTTTGATTTGTTGAGGCACAGAGGGACACCACAGCTATTTATAAATGAGTTTATCGTGGTGATGAAGCTCAAAATCTAATTGGTTTTACAATTTTTCTCTCTCCCTCCTCATGGTTTGCAAATCTACAAGGACAAAAGACATACTGTCTTGAATATTTGCGCTGCAGTGTTTTCAGACAAATCAAATAATACTTCATGGTGGCCTGAGTACATTTAAAGTGACACTTTTCCTCCTTTACTCAGATTCAAATCCCTGTCAGCTGATGTGTTGGCCTTGCCGTCTCTGCCACTCAGTGAACAAACTGCTGAAGTCAGCCACCATGTCAGCTTGGTGTGACTCTTTTTTTGTGGTCTTGCTTGTAATACATAGATGTGAGCTCCTCCCTCTGTGTTTACACCATGAAGTGACAGCTAGAGACACTGTTTTCCATAGAAAAATAGATATGGTACGGCATTTTAAAAAGGCCTTTTAGTAAGGTGCTTGTAACCAAAGTGTGTCTGTGTCTCATGCAATCTGGTTGTTTGACAGGAAGAAACAAAAGTTTTGTATATTTGTCTAAGATATAAGAATGTTGAAATCCAAGTGCTGAAAAGACCATTATTTTTTTAAATAAACTCCAAACTGTGAGAGCCAACAAGCTACCAATGCTGCTGCTCAAAAATCATCAACAGATATGCTAGAAGTATAGGCAGAAGATATGCAGAAAATTCAACTCTGCCAAGCACTAATTGCCAACTATTTTAAACGGAATGCTGAAATAAATAATAATACATTAAAGCTGACAAATAACGGACACTAGTTATATTCATTATGTTTTCATACCACATCTTCAAATTGCTCTGTGCCGATTTTTAAACATCCATTTGTTTCTCTCTTACTCTTTCTTCACGTATGCTACAACGTTTTAGCTGTCATAGAGAAAACAAGCTTGAAAAGCAGCCCATTAAAAGTACACATTTAATTGTAGTCAATTAAATAGCATCTGTAGCACTGTCAAGCTCGTGCTAGCTTTAAAAATATGTGTTCAAGCACAGCATTATCTGATTAAACTACTATTCACGTAAGTTAAAAACAACTTCTTGCTGTGATTTTTGGCATTTTCACATCTACAATAACCAAAGAAAGATGGAAGAAGCAGATTTAGTCACGCTCATTCCTGCACTCAAGATTTGCATAATAAAGTGACCAACTAAAAGTGTAATTAGTAGCATCATAGCAAGGGTGTAAATTTCCAATCAGTTATGGAATTAGCTTGTATCACAGAAGAAACTTTACATGTGATAGGGACATTATCTATAATTGTGCTGACTTTACCGTCCTAAATACGGTAATCCAACAGGCGACATGAGTTTATTTACTTGCTACCACCTTGACAGAAGTCTCATTTAGACATCATAGTTCAACTGATTATTAACAATAAAAAGAAGCATCTACAAGTCTCAAGGTTGTCACCAGCGTTACTCTTGACAGATCTGCAGCCTTTCACTCCAGAATCTGGTTGATTTAGTTGTGCACCATAGCCATGTGCTAGCAATACCACACTGCTAACTGTTACATCTTAGTTTAAACTCAAGTGAGAGCAAAACCACAGATAAGTTTGTGTGATTGATGTTATTTGTGACCATTGTCACAATAAATATAATGTCATTGTAGAATCTGGTTTGGATCCATTGATGGTTTAATATTTCATGACATACTTTTTAAAGTTTGGTAAAAAAAAAAAAAAAAACAATATCAGATTAAATACATGACATGACACATAATGTTTTTTTTTAAGCTAAGTGAAATGCAAAAGCATTGTGTAAAAAGGAAAAGTCAATAAAAAAGGAAGAGATTTACACAGAAACTCCAAGCACTTATGCACTAACCCAACTCTCTGTGGCAATCCTCCAGAGACAGTTTGAATGTAAACAGAATCTAAACACAATAACTACATCACATTAATTATGGACCCGAGCATTAGGACTGTCATAAGGAAATATGTTAACAAAACGTAATTGATGTAAAAAAAAAATATATATATATATATAGCTGCCAAAAAAGCACCTAAGCATTAGGAATGCGTGATATATATGGTACACGGTAGAAACGAAAGACATTTAGCCTATGATAGAGATCTGTCTTCTACCGGCTAACCGCAGTAATTACGTTGTCTGATGTAAAATCAGTTGTCAGATTTAATCATTACGGTTTGTTTTTTTTGTTGAAATCTGTGCGTAAATGGTGTTAAAATCTGTTTTCTTTGAGAGCTAAGTAGCAAAGCTACTGAGCATGCATCAGGATAGCAAAGCTACAAGCTAACTACGGCCAACTTGCCGTACTGTTGCCGTATTCGGACACATGCGCAAAACGATGTATTCTGTTGAAAGTTAACGTAAGCGTTGGTCAGCTTTAGAGAGTGCATCTGTGCTATAAAAAAATAATAAAACCTGCTCTCTGATCTGTGAAAAGAACGCTGTGTTGCATGATTTTACTGCGAGACCCTCTGGTCAAAGCCACAGAGGAAACTGGTCGCCATTTTGTGTCAGCTCTCCTTAAAGCGGAAGGAGACGCCCACTAGAGGGTTGGAGGGTTAAGCGTTTTCAGTGTGCACTAAAAATGCTGCTCAGTTGCTGTTCATTTTTTAGGTAAGAATACTGGAAACTGTTAAGAGTTAACAACATATTCTTTTGTGTTAAGCATATGACTAAAACTACATTTGATATCTTTTGCACTGTTTTGCACTACAAGAAAGAAGCCTAAGACTTGATTTGTGTTTTTTTTTATTTAAACGCTGGCAAAAGGACACCCTATGCTTTTTTTTTCATTCCTATTCCAAGTTTTATACCAAAAACATGTCATGATATATATCGTTACCGCCACCCATCACAATAGATATCGTGATATGAATTTTATGCCATATCACACATCCCTACTAAACATCCTTACAACTCTCTTCCCTATAAGTAAATGCCTGAAAAAGCAAAACATACATTTGATATTTAAGAACCGGTAAAACTTTTCTGATATTTACACACTGTATATTTATCTTCAGATAAGGAGATTACTATAAGTAAGAGTACTCAAAGTATGGATTTCAATAAGCCTTTAAAGTACTGATGCTATTACCAATACAATTGTGCTGCTGTTCGGCGTATTGTTTTTGTACTACTAGTGCTTAGCGTATTCTTAGTTTAGTGTATTTCTTAGGTCATATCTTAGATCTTATTACCTTTTTCCTTTACAATTTATACTCTTGTAGGATGTAACTGAGACCCTGTGTACAGTTTCGTTCCACCACGTACCACATGCGGTGCAAATGACAAATAAAGAAACTTTGACAATTTTCAAAGATCTCTATCAGTAAGTACAACATTGCCTAGTAACAAACTAAATTGTGTCAAAATAGCACGTTCTTTTTTATGTACGAGCCCAGGCAGCCAACAGCAGCAACATCCTTTCAGTCATACAGAAAGACAGGAATTTGAAACTCCCTCTGCTTAAAAACAGATGGCAAGACAGTTGGTAGGAATTTCAGCAACGCTCCAAAGCATGGTAAGAGATAAGAGTTACAGTTCTTGCGCTCGGTTTTTCTCGCAGTGTCATGACTCAGAGTGGAGTTGAAGAGAAGATTCAAGACATCCTGAGAAAACGATCAGTGTCACGTGCATGAAGATCATGTCCATACATAAATGCACGGCCCAGCTGTAATTAACTTTTCTTACAACAGTCAGCATGTGGTCTGCTCCAGTTTTTGCAGCTGAACTACAACTAATTGTGAATAAAATGGTGAAATTGGAGTGAAAATGTTAAGAGTACGGTAAACCTGAGCGATCAAGAAACAACACTTCAAAGGCCTGACAAGAACAACTAATGCAAAACTAAAGTTATTAGAACTGTAAACATATTTATTGTAAAGTATTCAGGACATATTTTAACCTTAATGTTTTTTCAAAAATAAGTCCCAGAATTATCTTAAACAATATTTTCATGAACAAAGCCAGATAAATATTACATAAACTATTCATACTAATGTCAAGAATTTGCTTGGTTCTTATTCCATTTAAAATAAGGCCACAATGACAATAGTTTAAAAAAGAAAGAAGCAGGTGATAAACAAACACTTTTTGACGAAACACCAAAGTTCATGCTCAATAATCCAGGTATAAAATCCAACAACGTTCAGTCAGGTCATCTGAATGGTTTCTGTTTTTGATGAGATGTTTCATTTGTCATCCAAAGGACTTCTTCAGTTTGAGGAGCTACCAAACTGATTTCCACAAACAGCACACTCCATAGTGGAGATTATTGAGCATAACGTTGGTGTTTTGAACCACTTTGGCATGACTGTCTCAGAGGAGTTGATGGGGGAGAGCGTGGGCCCCGGAGGCCATCTTTTCACCAGCAAACTGTTTTGTTTTTTTTCTAATATGGAGTATGCTGTTTGTGGATATCAGTTTTGTTTGGTGGCTCCTCACTGAAGAAGTCCTTTGAATGAAGGACAAAACGTCTCAGCAAAAAAGAAACCGCCCGGATGACCTGACTGTACATTGTTGGACTTTTTGACGAAGATAGACGTATGTTTTGGAACAACAGCAATTACCGTAACAGGTAATCTGCTTGAATAAATGCACTTTTATAAACTAATATGTTGCTCGTGATGTGAAAATAAAGCTACGACATTGAAAGACCTAAACTTTAAATTCAACAAATAAAAACTTAAGGTTCAGGAAAACAATCAGGGCATAAAGAAGTGGTTCTTAATTTTAATGTTGTGTTTTTAATGCAAGTTTTAAATAAAATTCTAGATTCAGTGCTTTTTTCACCCACATTGTTTACAAAAGCAATCTTATAAAAAAATATTAAAGGGTAAAAAAAAATAATAATGAGTTAAGTGTGTACTAATCAAAAATTTTCACAGAAATAACATTTTTTAATCTTGATTTAAAATGCAATTAACTTATTTTAATACCTAACGGTTGGCTGTCATGAACAGTTTAGTCCCACTTATACCCATATATAATTATGTATTTATTTATTTACATCTAGATTGTTTTTGTGCTTTCTAGGCTTTTTATCTGTACAGTATATTTCTGCATGGATTAGCCTGCCTAGTCATTGTTTAACGATGTTCTTACAGTTTTTGCTCATCTGTCACAACTGAAACAGGCAGTTATTTAGTAATCCACCGCTTCCATGTGCCTTAATCCATGCACAGCTCCAATTAGGCAGTACTTTACAAAACAGACAAGAAATGCAAAAAAAAAAAAAAAGAGAAAGTGGCTCATCTAAAATAAATTGCTTTTCAAATCTCAGGTGAACAAGATGAAATTACCTACTAACTTGTGTACCTTGTATCTCCTTTTCTTGCTGCAATAAAAAGGCCTGACAAACCATCAAGAGAGCCTCAGTTTTATCCTCTGCAAAACACCATGGATCAAAGAGAATTGCAATTCCACGTATCTGAGAAAACACTGCAAGGTCTGCTAAGTGAAAACAAAATGCAGGCTTGTATTTCAAAAGCATCAAGAGCACAAAGATGTAGTCCTTACAAGCAAAACTACACTCAGGTCTTTGGGGAAACTCCTTTTCTGTTTACTGTTTAAAATAAAACATATATACATATTCTGTGATATAACCAGCTGCATCATCCAGACGTTCCACATTTCATCCAATGTGAAGATTAAACTTCACAAACATATTCTGCACTTTCTTGGACATCTTATTTAAAAACAAGAATAACATTTAAAGAAAGAATTTTTGACACAATTGTGGAAAACATGTGCCGGCTGCAAAAATAACAAATTAATAGGCCTGTCGTGATAAACAATAAATCAATTAATCGCATGATAAATTAAAATTATCGACCTCATTTTCATTTATCGGCTTTATCGTTTCTTCGCGTCTCTTTCTACTGAAGACACTGGACGACAAAAGGCTCAACTCCGGTGCTCTACACTCACCCCTCCCTTTCTCTTTTCTTTTTAAAATCTGTTTTAACCATTCAAAATCATGTTTTTGGATCATTAAAGCAGCTAAAGCTAAGAAGCTAAGCTATGAGCTAAGCTAACAGGCTGACCTAAGGAAAAAACTCCATCTTGTGTCAAAGCTTCAAAATTCACGGTTGAAACCAGTGCCTTCATGTAAAAACTTGTTTTTCTCTGCAAAAAGAAGCTGAGAACTTGTTTAGTGATTTTTTTATTAAAGAATTTGTGTGACAAATGCTATGCTAAAGAGCTCAAACCACACCGAGCATCCGTCATTTTGAGAACCAAAAAACAGGAACGAGAGACAGCCCATGTCACGTCAAGGGGACTCCATCCCATTTTTTTTGTAAAGAAACACGTTGCTCACTCCCTCACTATCCATCCTTCGGTTCAAACCATCTTATACCGCCATCCAGTGGTAAAAAAGGTACTACACACAAAATTAACAATTTCTTCTTAAATTTGACAGGTACTAATTATTGTCAAATTTCAAACAATATTATCGTTTATCGCAATAATTTCTGAGACAATTAATTGCCCAGCAAAATTTGTTATTGTGACAGGCCTACAAATTAACCTAACAGCTGATACAATTATTACTGTATTATGATTCTGACAGACCTGAAGATAATTGGAGCAATAAATGGAAGTTGAATTATTTATAAAGGACTGATTTATCGGAGTCATGTGCTATATAAAATTATTCTGCTTTATTGGGTGTCTATTTTTTAGTTTTCCATTTTGTTTATCAGGAGACTTTCTGCCTCAAGAGAAAAACAGACAAAGACAGACATAAAGAGACAAAGAAAGACAGACATAATTCTGTTTAAATTAGCATCGCTCCTTTGACAAACGGAATGAAAACATAAAGGGTATGATAGAAAAGGGTTGTGGGCAGAAATGATGAAAATGTCAGAGTCCTGGCATAGCTTTCCCAACAGGAAGAAAGTGAGACTTGAGAAAAAGACACTGTCAGAGATGGGAAAAATGGAGGGAGGTGGGATCGTAGGTGGTAGAAATAATGGAAAGAGTAGCAACACAAACAAAACAATAACTGGAGGTCGTAAAAAGGTACGACCTCATTAACGGAGTCTGCTAGTGATGCATGTTTATGATTAAAAAATGAAAATTGGGAATTTAGACAATTAAAATGTTATACTTTTCTTTCTTATATTTGTCAGCTTATCTTAACTTTGTCCATCTCAGACCAAAAAAGTAAAAACTTAAAATTAAATTCTGAATGTTTACAATGAAAAGTCTATTTGAAGAATAGTTTCAGCCAACCCTAGCTGTTTGTTAATCCAGGAACATCCGCAGGTTGTCCACACAGAAATGTGGTCTTTCCAAAAATGATATTGTTCCTCGTAAACACAGCACTGGTTCTAGAAATGTTTCCATTCACGCAGAAACACAGAAAATGACCCAAAAGTTGTAGTAACAATGTGACGTATGTATGCAGCATTTTAATGCTGCCACAAAACCAAAACCATGAAGATGATGTGGAGCATCACTCCAGCATGTGAACAAGAAAAGAAAAAGATGAGGAAAATTAGAGCAAAACCAAAAACTTCTCCTTTGTGTCACATTAAACTACTATTGACTACTGTCAGTACAAAAACACAGCCATAATGGATGCTTACAGGTGCCATCTCTGAGTAAGACACCTGATCCCCAATTGCTCCCCAGGTGCTTACATACACACTGCTCCACCTGGGTGTATATCAGGTGTGATGGGTCAAATGCAGAAAATTAATTTTGCCATTGTATGGAAACATACAATGTTGGCAATCTCAGACTTCCCTTAGCTTACAGGTGGATTATTCAGAGTATTCAGGCCGTTTTGATGTAGTTGAGTACTATGGATTCTAGCTTTAAAAAAAAACTGCCAATTTGGAGCTCCAAAAATATTGTTTCCATATGGACGCTAGGTTGAAACAAACAAACAAACAAAAAAAAAACATTACATACTCACAAAACGCTGTTTCTCTGTAGACTGGACCTAAACCTTAAAATTTTGCTTGATAGAATAAGTCACAGTATTTTATTTTATTTGTTTAATTTAAGATGAAATCCCCTATGCTTCAAATAAAAAGAGCTTAACCCTGTTTGGAGTTTCAGTCAACTCCAGCTGCTTGATCCAGAAACATCAGCAGGTTGTTAAGATGCTCCCTAACCCCTTCACTGATCTTTTCATCTGTCCATCAACAATCCTGACACTTTTCTCCTTTCTTTCTCTTCTCCAACTCCTCAACAGCTGCATGTGTGACAGGACATGCGTGCCTCCACCTACACAAGCAGTTTCAGTAGCCTTCTTAATATTGTAAATGCGACACAGCCTGCAGATCTGCTCAGCTGTGACTTTAATGAGGCAGAGCTGATGACATAATATATTCTACTGCTAATACATGACTTTGTTGGTTTGATGCTGGTAAAATGCAACTGGGGACGAAAAATTTAATGTCTGCTGCTGTTGTGTTGCAGGTTGAAAGCAAGACCGACCCTAGGCGCCCATAGAAAAGAGGCGTCATCTCTTTGACGTGCTCATTTAGGGCTCATCAGAGGGGAAACAGGGTGTTGCTGTGTGTGTCTGTTGGGACCCCTGGAGGGCTGAAGCTGGTAGCCCCAGGCAAGACAACACAGGTGGAAATAGTAAAAGCACAAGACAGAGCATCTATGGGGAGCCCACTTACAGGAAATATTCCTCCCAGGACGTCATTAAAGCAGAGGAAAAAGCTTTGACACATGCACGGAATAAGAATGCCCTTAAAGCAAACTTTAATGAGAATAAACATGTGCAAATTAAACTTAAACGTCATCCTCTGACAAAGACACTTTGTTAGTTTGTATAAAATGTTAAGTTTTTCAACACTGGCACTGTTGCATCACTACTTAAATATGGCTAGATCACTGAAGACAGCCATTTAACTGATAATATTTGTTTTGACAGACCCCGGCATGCCTTCATGTTTAATTTAACGTGTGTGAGGCTTTGTTAAATGACAAAAAAAAGGTCAAACTAATTATACCAAAAAAATAAAAATAAATAAACAATGAAAATTTGTTTGTACCTCTTGAGCCACGCGAAAAGCTTGGCAAAAACTGAACCACGGAGACTATTACAGCTTTGCACCAAGAGATTTAAAAATAAAAATAAATATTTTTTTCTGATGAGGCAACAGATACTGATGCAACGTTGACAAGAAAAACGGTGGACAGGGAAACAGGACATCCACGACAGCGGCTGCTGCGTTTTAATCAGCAGGAAAAAACCTAAACAAACAACAATTATCGTTATCTGGAGGTCGTTTTGTAAGATTTCCTGTCTCTGCAGGAGGACAGGGGCTGAATCGTCATCGTTTTAAGCTGTGACGTTCACTGAATGTGGAGGTGAAGAGCTTCAATAACCGATCAATTCACCGGAGCTTCATAACGCAGATCATTTATACTGATTCATTAGCCGAGCTGCATGCGCGCGAGCTGCGTTATTGACTGCTAGCTTAACTTTTCTGCAGTTTTATTCGGAAAGAGTTGCCTTTGACTGTTGCGTGAATCAAACGAGCACGTTATGTAGAGACGTCGCTTATCTGACGAGATGTTCCTCTGCGGTTCACCGTGTTGATATTTGATGTGTGTCCATTGAGAAGCGGAGGGGAGCGCGTGCTTACCTTTAATAATTCCCACCTCGTCTGCCTCCTCAAGAAGAAAAACGACGTCAGTCGTGGATATACACAAACCGTGACTGAATTATAAAATTAACCGACGAGCGGGAATATCTTTTTTTTTTCTCGTGTGCTGCTGCCCGTGAGCTCCGCCGCCGACCGCCTCTCGGTTTGTTCAAAGAAGTTCATCCAAAGTTGGAACCGTTCGCTCCGCCTCGCGACGGCGATGAGGTCACTGCCTCGCCTCTTTCTTAAATCTCGCGATACTTAGCCGAGCCGCTGCATTTAACCTTCAGGATGAAGGAAGTCTCGCGAGACCAACAAGAGCGGATGGGCAGACTGCTAATCACAAGAGGAGAGAGCGTTGCCGTGGAAACAGAATCCGATGCGGTTTATTTATTTATTTATTTATTTAATTAATTAATTTTAGCGTTGGCTTTCTTTTTGGTCAAATAGTGTTTGTGTGGCACGTTTGAGAGCTGGACCCGGTAAATCGCAAACTGCAATGAATGATGATTTTTGTATCATGATGACAACATAACTGGAGGAGTCGACCATGACGCAACTATCAAGATGTGAATAATGGCTTTATGATGTCTCGCATTGTTCACATCACCGCCCTGGTTTTATTTTTAAAAAGGTTGTTAAATTTACCTTGACTGCTGTAGTTAAAAGTAATTTAACTTTTTTTTATTTCCTATGTTTAACAGCTTTTTGTAAGCAGTGACACAGACCAAGGAAACAAAAGTTTTGACCACAAAACTATCCACTTTAACCTCCTTACTAACTTATTCATTCAACCTTTATTCATACAGGTTTGAGCCTTGAGGACTCATTTGCAAGAGAACGATAAGAAGAAACACAATGGGAAAATTCAATTCAGTTTATTTGAATAGCGCCAAGTCACAACAGAAGTCATCTCAGGGCACTGAACACAAACAATCATATATAAAAAATAATAAGTTAGCAAAATCATTCATAAAAAAATTATAATTTAACACGAGCAGAATGCTTGAAATTTAACTCCATCGCAGACTCTCATCTTGAGCAAGCATGAAGGTGACAGTGAAAATGATTTCTTCCCTCATGAGGAAGAAATCTTTAGTAGAACCAGGCTCGGGACATGCAGCCATCTGCATCGACAAGCTGGGTTTGAGAGTAACAGATACACAATGGCAGGTCAAGAATCACATGTTAAGATAGAAATACGTAGTATCAAATGAAAACTATTCAATTTTAACAATTCATTTAAGGAAATTAGGTAAATTTGTCCTTTAGGAGTCTAAGCTTAAGGCAGCATAACAAGCCAACCTTAACTATAGGATTTAGCAAAAAGGAAAGTCTTCAGCCCAGTCTTAAAACTGGACAATGTGTCGGCCTCACAGACAGAAACTGGAAGTTGGTTCCACAAGAGAGGAGCCTGATAACTGAAAGATATTCCTACCATTCTGTCTTGGAAACTCTAGGGACCACAAGTAAACCTGCAGTCTGAGAGCAAAGTGCTCTGTTAGGAAAATATGGAACAATAAGATCTTGAATATAAGATGGAGCTAGGATGTTGAGAGCTTTGTAGGTTAGATGTAAGATTTTGAATTCCATTCTGGATTTGACAGGGAGCCACTGGAGAGAAGCTAAAACTGGAGAAATATGATTTTTCCCACTAATTCCAGTTAAGACTCTGGCAGCAGCATTTTGGATCAACTGAAGACTTTTTAAAGAAGTATTTGGACACCCAGAGAACAAACCATTGCAATAGTCCAGTCTAGACATTTTTTAAATTCATAACTTCAACATATCCAAATAATGTATAATGCACGTTTTATTTTTGCTATAATTTTAACACAATTGTTTCTCTGATATACGGTATTTGTCATTTTTAAGCAAAGTTTTCCATTTTAAACTGCTGGTTTTAATAATATACTTGATCAAATTATATGTTTCTCCAGTATTGTCTTAAAAATGAGCACTCTTGAACAATAGGAATAATTAGGGTCTTTATAATGTACAATGGGATAAAATATGCAGAATACTTATGAGCATGCTCACCCACATAACAAAATGCACACAGGAATGTAAATTCCTGTATTTCTAATATCTAAGAATGTTGTGGGGAGGAAACTGAAATAAAAGTTTACCCAGATAGATTTATTGTTACCAGTTCCCAGTTGAACAAAAAGTTGAAGACAAAAAAGGGATTTAGCAGGATTTTTGTAGGAGATTGTGCCAATTCATGATTATTTTAAAGCACACACACATGAGCTTTCTCATAACTTGTGCCTCATGTCACAATGACTTGAACTTTTTACACAGACACCAAGTTGTTTTCATAGATCACCTGCTATTTTCCATTTCTAACTGGAAACACTCATTCAACATTTAAATCAAATATTAGCCAGTCTGTTTCTTTCATTGTAGCTATAACCCTAATGTGTAATGAAGCTTGATTTTATTGTGATTAAAACTTACTTGTAATGCTTCACTCTCAGTAATGCAGATTTAATGAGGGACATGACATTTACATGACTAAATATGGACTTTGATGTGCATGAACTCTGCAGAAAACAGATTTGTTGTTGGGTTGTTTCAACTATGTCTGTTAATTTCTTTACAGCTGCATAACTTACCACAAAATCGATGAGGTGTGCATCTTTTAGTATCATTTTGTGCTCCTATATAAGGTTATCCTACATTAACTCTGACATCACCTTGGCCTCCAGTCCCACTTTTAAAAACCTCAGTGTGAGTTTCAACCAAGACTTAACTTTTAACTTACATCATAAATCTGTCATTAAAACGGTCTTTTCTTCTCTGCTGTACTTTTAAAACCCAGAGCACCCTTTTGCAAAGTAATGACTCATTTGTTGATCATTTATAGTTTTAAATACTGTGCTGTGGTTTTAGCTGGTTGCCCAAAGAACTCCTAAAATGATTGAGCAGGTCCTGAACACTGCAGCTGACACTGCCAAACAAAAGCATGTCTCCTGCTTTGACTTCCCTACAGCCTGAGGGTTTTAGAGTACATTTGAAATGACTACTTAATACATTTAAAAAAAAAACCTCCTCTGAACTAGTTCCATCTTATGTAAATTACCTCATTGTTCTTTTTCAACCCACATGAACTCTTTGCTGTCAGCATGCAGGTCTGGCTGTTCCCTGAAATTTACAGGATTAAAATGAAGCTTTTCAACTTTTGACCTCTTGGATCAGTTTTCTTCAGTCTTTAAAATAAATAAAGTCAGGATGCACAATGTTATCGGCATGGTATCGGACGATATTTGCATTAAAGTTAAATATCGGTCATTCCATCAAAATAATTCAGCGAAATAAAAGGTGCTGTTTTTGTAGGACAACCCAGTGACAAGGATGCCTGCAGCACCAGCACAACGTGATGACGTCACGCGCGCCTACCTGATCTGATCACGGCGGAGAGGAAGAAGTCAAAATGTTGGCGGAGTGGAAGGTTTGTTTTTCATGGAGGATATCAGATTCTGAAGATTTTTGGACTACGTTGAGCCTCATCGTCCCCAGTCAGAGATATTTTCCCGACGTAACCTTACCCGAGTTACAAGCCGTCATTTCCAACGTCATTGAGAAGTTAATAGCCGATAGCACTTGGATGAGTTTTACCTCCGACATTTGGACGTCAAGCATTAGTCCCATTAGCATGACTAGTCTCACGGCACAATGGATAGACAAAAACATTGAACTTAAAAAGGCTGTCCTTCATGCACAAGAGTGCAGAGGATCCCACACTGCACCTGGAACAAGCCTCTACAAGTGAGACAGCATCGTAGGTGACTAACGCTAATAAATAACATTTAACACTTTTCATTTAATATAAGTTAAAGTGCTATGCATATCATATGGATTTTACTGAATATATGTCACCAGCTCTTACAGCTGTTACACAATTTTTTGTAGCAAATAAACCTAAATAAGAGAAATATGTTCTGACAAAGGAAAGTATATTAAAAATATCGGTATCGGTTATCGGCCAAAAATCCAATATTGTGCATCCCTAAAATAAAGCCATGGCTTACTCATCTTAACATGTGGAGTCAACCTGACTCAAATGGGTGTCACAGTTATTCAATCTTGGCTAACACTAAATGGCTTTAATGGTCAGTTTTATAGATATTGATCAAATATTTGTGTGGTAGTAGCTGAGAGTCATCCCATCACACATTTATGGCAATAACAGATTGAACTGGCCCTTAGTTTAAAATTTTGCCATTAAACTATTTGGTGTGTATTCTGTCTGTTAGCAAAGTATCTCACAAACAACTGCACACATTTTGATGAAACTTTTAGGAAATACTTGCTGTGTGTACATTTATGACTTTTTACTTTTTGAACCAACTTAATTCAAAATTACCTCATACAGCTGAACTTAAAAAGCACAAATTTGGCTAAAAGTTAATTAACTTGACAGAGTTTGGGCTAAAATTTGGTATGCCTGGATTATTGAGCATGGACTTTGTTGTTTTCAACCAGTTTGACAAGACTGTCAACAAGGAAGAGGGCTGGCAATGGAGGAGGGGGCGTACCAAAGACACCATATTATCACAAGCAGAACTGGTTTGTTCCACTTTAGAGTAAGCTGTTGGGGGAAGAATCAGTTTTGTTGTACGTTTCCTTGACTGATGAAGCCTTCTGGATCGAAGGCGAAACGTTTCAGCACAAAAAAAGAAACTGTCCAGATGACCTGACTGAAAAATGTTGGATTGTATACCTGGATTATTGAGCATGGACTTTGTTGTTAAAATTTGGTGTGGTTAGCTGAGAGTTGTCCATAGCACATAAAACAATGGATCACACAAGATGTTTGTTTAAAACTTTGGCATCCGATGCAGTGGAGAGCACACATTCCTTCAAGAACGGTTAGTTCCAAACATTTTGTTCCTAATTCTACCACTTGTTCTAATCTGATTGTTGAATGCTCGTACAATATATTGTAATGTTGGTCTTTTGTACATCCATCCATCTATCCATCCATCTATCCATCCATCTATACATCCATCTATCCATCCATCTATCTATCCATCCATCCATCTATCCATCCATCTATCTATCCATCTATCTATCCATCCATCTATCTATCCATCTATCCATCCATCTATACATCCATCTATACATCCATCCATCCATCTATGTATTCATCTATCCATCCATCCATCCATCCATCCATCCGTCTATCTGTCTGTCTGTTTATCTATTGTCTGTCTGTCTGTCTGTCTGTCTATCTATTGTCTGTCTGTCTGCCTATCTATTGCCTGTCTGTCTGTCTGTCTGTCTATCTATCTATTGTCTGTCTGTTTATCTATCATTTGTCTGTCTGTCTGCCTATCTATTGCCTGTCTGTCTGTCTGCCTATCTATTGCCTGTCTGTCTGTCTGTCTGCCTATCTATTGCCTGTCTGTCTGTCTGTCTATCTATTGCCTGTCTGGCATGAGTGAACTGCACCAAAGGAAACATATCATCAAAGAGACTGACTGTTAGCTCGCCCTACACATAACCTTTGCATTTCCTGCCACCTTCTTTCCATACATATATTAATTATTTAATCATCAGATGTTAATTAGATCAGAGAGAATGTTGCACTAATTAAAGCAGCTCTGCATCTGAAGATGGAATTTATCTTGCTCTCTCCTACACTGTCACTGCTCAACAGTTTAGCTCAGTTATTTCTTCAGGGCCCGCCTGATATTATTCTTATCTGTAATTAATAATTTGTTTGCCATGACAGGAGTTCATTCTGTCTTCAGTCCCGCTGCCTTTTTCCGAGTCCCACTTGTTTTCCACTCTTCCAAAATGCCACCCAGGATTACATAACAATCTAATAAAGACAAAGAAAAAACAGATTACTGTCATTTAAACTAGTCCTGTAGCTTTGTGAGACTTCACTCTTCCCCGTTCTGTCATGCGGCAGATGTTTGTGTGGGGGTGGTTTGTGTTGTTCTCTGAAGGATGCCCCCTCCTACTGAGGATTAGAAGTCTAATTGGGTTAGCCACATAATGTAATTCAGTTCAGATTAAATAATTCCCAGCAGCCGCTGAAAGCAAGGTTTCACTTTCTGTAAACTAGTCAGACATCTTCAGATGCTTACAAGGCAGAAAATAACGACACGTTACAACGAAAATATTCAGAGGTGGAATTTTGAAACTTATAAACATGACTTTTCCACAAAAAAAAAAGTTATACAGTGATATGTTTTTCTGCCAGAAAATGCTAGGTTGTAGTGATTTTTTGTGTTAAAGTTTGTCCAAGGTCATTATGTAATAATAAATGCTAATTTTTGTCATCTGTGATCTTTTGTTTATCTTTGAGTGTTTCTTTTCTTTGATGCTTAATTAATTTTTATACCGTACTTTTCGCTGTATAAGTCACACCTTTTTGCATAAATTAGCGTGCCCTGCGACTTTTACAGTGAAGCAGCTTATTCATGTTTTTGTCCATATTTATAACTCAAATTTTGGCTGAGATCAGACGATTTCATTCAATCTAACCTGGAAAATATTGAACACTACCATTTTCAGCCACTAGAGTGCTTGAGTAATATGGCAAGCCAAATTTCTCATTAATAGGTAAAAGTGGCTATTAATGAGACACTTGGCTTGCCATACAAAGACACCTTCGTCTCGCTCCAAAACTCCTGGAGCAAACTTGAAATCAGCTGCATTTCCCTGCACCGCCCAATCGAAATGCAGCTGATTTGACCATTAAAGTGCATTTATTGTTCAACTGAGACACATCTTTGCTATAATGTCGAGCAAACAAATAATTGTCTTTAGATAGTTATCGTGTTAAATTTCGAAGAAATGCACAGTGAGTCCTCCCCTCTGTGCGCTCCCGCAGCCGCAAATTGGCTTTTGAAATGCAGCTGATATGACCGACAAAGTGCATTTAAGGAAAATTTAGACTGAAACACACATTTACTATAATTTCAAGCAAAAAAAAATGTTTTTAAGTGTTAATCTTGTTAAATTCTTGTTAAAGTCCTCCCGTGCACGCTCCCATAGCCTACATTTGCAGCCAATCAATTTTTGTCACAGCACCGGCTCACATTCCTGGGTGGTCAGCGGTGATGCATAATAGATGCGACTTATACAGCCAAGTGACGTATTTATGTTTTTTTCCACTTTATTAGACACATTTGGACTGATGCGACTTACACGGTGGTGCGACGTGCACGGCGGAAAGTGTGGTAGTTCAGATTTTGTTGTTTCTTTGTCATCGCCTGTGTGTTTGTTAATTTCTCTGCCTGTTAGAAAAATGTCTCATGTGCCAGTGGGCAGATTTATAATAAAACTCTCAGAAAGTAATAATTAGATGTGTGTCTACAAATAACAAACTTTTAGGGTCTATCTGATTCAACATGGTCAACACAGCTAATTGACCGTAGTGAACACACAAATGGGTATAACTTTGTTACTTTCACAACAGTTGATTCAGAATTTGGTGTCGTAGTAGCTGAGAGTCATCCTCAAAACAGTTTTCCACCTCGCCTCAGTCTATATTTAACGAGCTGTGGCCCTGAGAAGACAACGGCTCTTCTGAATGTTCTCAACTCAACTTTATTTTGATAAATTAAAAAACATTACAAATAAAGAAAACAATATAAAACGGTAAATCAATCATTTACCGAAAAAGGATTAGGCTGAAGCCAAGGCTTATACTTTGTACTTGCTTACCCTATTCATAGACTCAGCAGTACAAAATCAATATAAGTACACATATAAACATTTAAATATGCATGTATATATACATACACGTACTGACATTACATACATGGTTACACAATACAAATGTATAAGCTTTTATAATTTTACGTTTGAAGGCTCTTTTAAAGCTCATCAAAAAATCACATAATTTGAGATCATCGTTCAGTTCATTCCACAGTTTCGAACCGATAAATGAAATGCGTCTAGATTTCACTTTACTTTTCTTTTTAGTTTGTTCAAATATTAACAAACCTCGTAAATTATATTTACTTTCTCATAACTTAAATAATTTCTGAATTCCAGAAGGAAGACTTATTCAGTGCTTTATATACAGTATAGATTTCCAGTATTTTTATATATACGATATTATAAAATTTTAAAGTATTAATTTGAATTAAAAGTTTATTAATTGGTTCACAATATCCCACTTTATAAATAAGCCCAACTGCTTTTTTTGTTACTTTATTAATATGTCAATAGTTGTTTTATTTGCATTTCCCCACATTTCTGAGCAATATGACAAATAGGGCGCAGTGAAGAGTACAGTATATAACATGCAAGCCTTTTACACTTAAGTTCTTATTTTAAATAATATTCCAATAGTTTTTGCAATTTTTTTTCTAATATGTTCAATATGAGGCTTCCAACTAAGTTTGTTGTCCAGAATGATACTTGTCTCATAAACTCTTGTCGATTTCAACTCCATTTATATGTAACTTTACCTTATTGTAAATCTGATTACCAGAAAAAAACATAAATTTAGTTTTGTGTTTTTTCATTTAAAGATAACTTATTATAATCAAACCATATTTGTAATTCAGCTAGCTCTGTGTTCATATATGGCTTCTTTTTTTTTAATTTTATTTTTTTAATACATGCCAGAGCTTTAACCAGCATTTCTACAGCAAACTGTGTTTGCAAACAATTCATTCATTCTTTATTTATAGATCATTTTTAGACGTGTTCCTGAGCCCTTTCTTTGGATGGGATTTTCAAAATCTTCCCCATTTTAATCTGGGGAACATTATTTTTGAAATAGTTGCACTATTTTCAGATTAAGCTTTTCGCAGACTGGTAAACCTCGGTCCATCTTTACTTCTAAGAGATTCAGCCTCTCTAAAACGCTCTTATTACACCCTGTCCTCTTACTGACTTGGTGCCAATAAACCTAATTGTGTAAGAGTTCAGCCTTCTGCAGCCACTGAGGTCCAAGATGGCGTCTAACAAGAAGCACTTGTGACCCATTCCCCCTGATGAGGACCCAGGAGAACTTAAGGCTGAAGAGGAGCTCAACTCGCCACTGGAGCATTAAGATTCCTACTGGTATTTATGCTTCTGGCTCTTTTGTGTGTTGAAGCTACAGTAGTTAACTTCCCTTGTTCTCTCTGTGTTACAGTCTCCATGACCGAGTCTCTTCAGATCCTGACCTCCCTTGACCAAGCCTGGTTTCTGAACTGCCTCAATTGTCTCCTTGCCCTCCAGCCATGTCTGCTTCCTCGTGTCCCCTGGCACTGGGACTCTTTTGGGCCACCTTCTCCACCTGGCTCAGCTCAACCAACTGTAAGGAAGGAAAACCCATTATGGTAAATCATCGATCTGTGAGAAGAACCTGACCACTCTCATTGTTGCCCAGAATTCCAGAGTCCACCTTTATACATTGCATTTGATATTCACTGTAAATAAATCGCTTCACTGTTCTACGTCTTGGAGTCCTAACATTCTGAGATGTGTTGCTGCAGTAAAACTCTAAATTACTGACACCCCCCCCCCCACACACACACACATACACACACCAAAAAAATAGTTTCAACAGTTAAGTTTAACATGTTCCATTGTGAATAAAAATTGGTTGAGATTTGCAAATCGTTTAATTCTGTTTATTTATATAATGAAATGTCCAGGCGACATGGTGGCGCAGTTGGTAAAGCTGCTGCCTCTCAGCAAGAAGGTTGATGGATCAAATCCCGGTTGGTGGCGGGGGGGGGGGGGGGGGGGGGGGGGGGGGGGGGGGGGGGGCATTCTGGGTGGAGTTTGCATGTTCTCTCTGTGCATGTGTGGGTTTTCTGGATGGATGTATGGATGGATGGATACACAATGTCCCAGCGTTGTCAGCATTAGGGTTGTACACGGTCCAGAATATACGATGTGTATTAAAAGAGATCAAAATGTTAACATCAAGCTGCTTGTTAAATGCTGCACAACAATGTGATCCTTGCAGGTTTTTTTTTGGTAGAGTACAGAAAAAGCTCTTTTAGCACCTCTTTTAACATATTATTGCAAAACAGCGCCAGAAAACAAGTTCAAAACGCTTCTGCTTGGAACTGTGTGCACATGCATCTCCACACAAAGAGCACTTGAGCAGACTGACTCACACTGATGTGCAAAAACATAGTGCACAGGTAGGAGGATGACATCAGAACCCTGCAGAAGAACAAGTACCTCAGAGTTGGACCCTATTCAGTCCCGCACATAAGGGAACGTGCACACGCTTGCACCTATATACCGGTGCATATATGATCACACACAGTTCTCCACTGCTGCCTCTCAATCACACCAACCACCCCCGCTGCATGTGCACACAAACACACGCACACATAAGGTTTCCTCACCCGAAATAACACTGATTGTCCCGAGGAGACATCTTTGATTTTTTAGCTTCACATGGGGGGAAATGTGGGCAGGAGCAGGCTGGTGGTTGGCCAAGATGCGGATGCGCTCTGAAGGGATTTTGGCGGTATGGTGCTGAGTTTGTAAAAAATAAACATCAAAAGCTGAAAAAAAGGGAACCGTTCTGCTCAGATGTCCCTGCATCAACTTGACATTCAAGATGTTCACCCTGGTCCAGCATGGGTCAGCTCCAGCTTTCATGATGTTGGCACATGCAGAAAGTCAATGTGATTAAGCATCACACAGAAATACAAATCTGTACGCACTGCATTAAAATACGAGAACACTTCCAGTTTCAGCACTTCTAACAGGATTAGAATGAAGAAACCAGGATTAAAGCTTCAATCTACAATGCAGTGATTCATGAACAAACACACATTTCAGCACACTTCAGAAAAGCTCCGTCTTCTTTGGCAGCGCTTAAAAATAGTTATCCAGGCTGACAAATGCAGGTTTGAGTCACGCAAACATGGATGTTGTCGTCAATTTAACTGCTCTTGCTGTGCCATTGACATCATCATTGCATACGTAGAGTTGGTCTGAAATGATTTTAATTTTCTACTTTTAGGAAACAAAAACTTGCATTAAAAGAAAAATGACTTCATTTTTTTCTGACTGTTTGCTGCCTCAATGCTCACCTTGAAGCCATCCTAACACAAAAGCTAACTAGAGAAATTGCATTTCCTGCAAAAATGCAGTGAATGCTTATTGAAGAAGAACTTGCTGAGAAACAGCAGAAATTAACTTAAAAAAGCATGCTGAAATGTAGCTGAAATGGAAGAGCAAGCCTAAATCGGCATAACAAAAGCAGAAAGAACACATATTTACTGAAATAGATTTTAAAAAGCAGAAATTATCACAAAAATTAGGAAATTAGATAAAAACAAAACCTGAAATTGGCAAAAAAAAATGGTTGCAAACTAGTTGAAAGGCAGAAAGACGCTTAAACTACCTAAAGGAAGCAGAAAGAGCTGAAATGAGCTTAAAAAAGTAGAATTAACTGAAAAAGCTAAAATTACCATTACAAATATCAAGAAACAGCTGAAACTGGCATAATTAAACTGAAAAGAGTATAACAAGCTGAAATTATCAGAAAGAAGTTAGACTGAAAAAAGCAGAAATTACCACAAAAAATTTGAAATTTATCTGAAAAGAAGCTAAATTAGCCAAAATGCTAAAAAGGTAGCTGAACAGGTAGAACCAGCTTAAAATAGCAGAAGAAACAAGACATGTTTGCCAAATTAGGCTGAAAGAAGCAGAAATTAGCACAAATAGTGGAAATTATCTGATAAAAGCTGAAATTAGCACAAAAAAAACATAGTTTAGAAGTAGATTAAAAAAAAAATCGGAAAGAAGCTTAAATTACCAGAAGGTAGTGGAGAGAGCACATTTTTGCTGAATTAGGCAGAAAAAAGTTTAAATTAGTGCAAAAAATGTGTAATTAGCTAAAAAGGCTAAAAGTAGCATAAAACAGCTAAATAGTAGCTGAAACACGAGAAAAGCTGAAACTTGCAGAAAGCTGAAAGGAGCACAACAAGCTGAAATTAGCAAAACAAAGGTAGAAGAAGCACAAAAATGTAGTTAGCAGAAAGAATCTGAAAGGAGCACAAACAGCTGAAAAAACAGCTTAAATTAGCTGAATTTTTTTTCATTAGCACAAGGAAGCTGAAAGAAGCTGAAGCAGAACAAATTGTGAAAGGAGCAGTAAAAGGTTGTAAACAGATCTAAAGATCTCTAAAATGAGCTCAATTCATTTTCCATGAGAAAAAAAAACCGGCAAAAAAGGCTAAATATTTCAAAAAGCTAAAGTTGCACCAAGACCAAAAGTCACAGCATCTCTCTCCTGAAAGTGCTGAATGTTTTGATAGGATTTGTTGAAATAGCACAAAAACTGTGGAACGAGAACGATGACGAAAAACGTACGGAAGAAAAATGGATCACAATAGTGTGAATGCTTCATACGAGTTCACACAATTACACAGCTGCTAAAGACTAACAAAGCTCTAGCATTCCTTGAAAATGCATCTTGTCTACCCATGCACGACTAAAATCATCTCATGTTGAGAAATAACAGAGTTGTAGCGGCCATCTTGAATTAGTTTGACTCTGGCTAACTTGTTGTTCATGTACATTCAATGAAACGTTAAAAATTGCCCAGTTGTTCTTGAGATGGTTTAGCAACAGATAGACAAGCACACAAACAAAAACATTATGTATTGTCCATTTTTCTCTCTCATCAGTGTGTGATCAAAAAGCTGTTGTACTGTTTCTGACAATTTATGTACAATGGGCATTAAAGAGTTTTTACAGAAAAGTTATAGAGCATAAATACTACATAGATACTGTGTTTCAGTATTTGTTTTCAAAGTATGTTTGTAATGATGTGCATCTTTCACACCAAATCGCTGAAAATTCAATTTATGCTGCACTTTTCTTTACATTTACTCTGAATTTCTGACTATTTTAGTATTTTTTGTTTTTGGTTTGGTTAGTTGTGTGTTCTTCTCATGCATCTGTTTGCTGCCCATGACCTTGTGCTTTGTATTGTGTAAGGGGATAAATGAAGATAGTTTTCAAGAACACATGTAGCTTAAAAAAAAAAGACCAGGCAACTACAGGTGTCATCTGAAAAGGGAGGACAAAGTGACTCAGTATAAAATCTGGCTGCAGAAGAAAGCTTCCACCTACACTAGTACGTCTAAATGTGTGATTTAGAGTCTATTTTCTCCTCTGATTTTCTGGCACACGGCGACCGTAAAGCTACAACTCGGTTTGCATTGATGATGGAGTGGAAGGGAGTGAGGGAACGGGGGTCTGGGTCTGGTCTAGCAGGACAGAGGAGTTAATTAAAGCTGCTGAGCAGATATTTCAGGACTGTGAGTGGGTGTGTTAAAACAGACTCTAGCGGCCTCAGTATGAAGTCATCATCCCTTGAGTAAAGCAGGCTGAATGTGTCTAACGTGGTCGTTTCCAAGGAGTTTGCTTGACATGGTGCTCTTCTAACTTGGTTATGGGACTGATTGTATTTGCAAGTGAGATTTCTTATTAATACAGTGCAAAGATATCACTCACCGGACAGTAAATAAATCGGTTATTCAGATAACCATTGTACAATCTTACAGTGCTTTGATTAAATATTCTGTGATCATAATGAACTGGCTCAATTTTCACATAAATAAAATAACTATTATTTACTCTTAACATAACATTTTGTAGTGTAACGTAATGTTACTATGGGGTTTCTGTGTTTTCTGCTCTCCCCTGTGTTTCTCTTCCTCGTGTTCAGCTCCTGTCACACCTGTACAGTGGCCGACAGGTGCAAATGCGCATCAAACCGCAAAATGAGCTGCAAACACGTGTATAATGCAAATTCCAAAACACACACACACACAAAACAAATGCAACAGAAAAACGCTGCAAAAAATTTTTTTTAAATGCTTCAATAACAGAAAATAGAAGCAAAAACATACAGTCAACAAAACAAATGCAAACAAAAAGTGCTGCAAATAGTAATTCAATTCAGTTCAATTCAATTCTATTCAATTCAGTTTATTTATATAGCGCCAAATCACAACAAAGTTGTCTCAGGGCACTTTACAGAAACATTCACAAAGCCAATTAGTAAAGTTCTCTATCTAAGGAATTCAATTCAATAATACTTTATTAATCCCAAAGGAAAATTAACTCACTCCGGTTTCCTCCCACAGACCAAAAACATGCATGTTAGGCTGATTGGTGACTCTAAATTGTCCCTAGGTGTGAGTGAGAGAGTGAATGGTTGTTTGACTCGTTTGTTTCTGGCCCTGTGATGGACTTGTGACTTGTCCAGGGTGTACCCCTCGCACAGTGATTGCTGTATATGGGCACCGGCGACCCCCGTGACCCAAAATGGAAAAAGCAGGTAAAAGATAATGGATGGATGGATGGATGGATGGATGGATGGATGGATGGGAAATTAACTCATTATCCTTGTTTCATTAAGAACTGATGGCTGAAGGCAGGAAGGATCTCTTGTAAAGGTCCATCCCACACTGGATCTGAAGAAACTAGCCGCAGATGCCATTCAATCCGTCCACCCAGACTCAGCTGGCCTCTCTGATCCCTTGGACTGCAGGACCACCCGGATGACGGGCAGAACTCCTCCCAGAATGATGGCCACTCCTCCGAGCAGCCTGCCGAGCTCCTCGTTGCTGCAGACAGCCAGCTACAGGTGCCAGGGAACGATCCCGGTCTTTCTGCTGACACGAGCTGTGTTTCCTGCTAGTTCCAGGGCCAGATTAGGAGATCTTGGGATCTCAGTGGTCAGGCACTCGAGCACAGCTGGCAGGTAGACGTAAACGCATCCACAGACCCTCCTTTTCAGCTCATTTGAGATTTGGCACTGTAGCTGAGATATTATTTGAGCTTTTGAGATATTAATCAGCTGCTCCCGGTTGTAAACAAAACACCTTGCTGTTACGGTTACGCATCATAATAAATGTCAAAAAGTTTCAGTAAAAATCCTTCCAGCTGCACAACAACCGACACCAGAGGAAACAATCGTCCAAATAAAGTGATTTACATCCAGAAAAAGAGGAACTAAAGTTTCCAAAAGCAACATCTCAGAATGGATGTAACAGAGTGACTCCAACATGCAGCCACCCTGAGCGGTGCAATTCTAGAACTGTGAAAACTAGTAAAACTAGGAAAAACACCAGAAAACTCGCTCCACAAAACAGAAGTGCTCCAGACCACTAGGGGGAGTCGAACAAAGAACAAATCATACAACAAATCATTAAAAAACATTGCACCTGTCAGCCACCTGTCTGTCATCATGTCTCGTCAGTGTCCTGTATAAATTCTACGTCTTTTCACTCCTCCTGGGTCCGAGCATGCGAACATGATTCTGCTTGTAATGGTTGAACCCACGTGCAGGTAGAGGCAGGAGAACTCGGGAGTAAAAATAATAACTTTTATTTTACAAATAACAAAAACAAAGTGCATAAACTTACATTTGAGGAGGAGAAGACACGTGGAGCAGACATGGAAACATGAAGCCTTGGAAGGATTATACCCGGACCCAGGAGGAGTGAAAAGACGCAGACTTTATACAAGACACTGACGAGACATGATGACAAACACCTGGGGTGACTAGAAACGGAGACAGGTGTGACAGGAGCTGAACACAAGGAAGAGAAACACAGAAAACACAGAAACCTCACAGTTATGTAACATAACGTAACTAAATGTAGTGGAGCAGAGCAGCTTCATGTTACATAGTGCAGCGTGGCATAGCTTAGCTTAGCTTAGCATAGCATAGCATGGTATAACGTGCCATAACTTAACATGACATAGCTTAGAAAACATTATTTTATAATTAAGCCGTATAAATTGTGGTTCTCTTTTCATTTATGACTCTTAAATACTGCTTAAAACTTGTCAGGAGTATTAATGGTGTAAATAAGAGTTTTTTTACGTGGTGTCTGCAAATTTGGTATCTGTGATCAATACCTGCAGTAGAAGTCCCCTTGAAGTTTATCAGGTTAAAAAGTCAGACACAAATCCTCTTGGAGAACATTATTGAAACTGTGAAAAAAGTTAAATTTATGGTAAAATACCAGCAGCTGTGGTTGCCAGAATTTCACAATAAAAGCTATAATTATTGTTCAGTCAAAGTGTGGCCAAGACAGTGCCAGTGTAAAATAAGTATTG
>NC_056509.1:41360771-41370572 GCF_014905685.2 Nematolebias whitei
AAGCTGCTAAACTGGCGAGCGAGTATACAGGTACCTCCACCTCCTCCACCTGTACGCGTTTTCTGCGGAGGCAAGAGGCAGGAAGGGACGGTGGAGAGTTGGAGGTAACCAGGAAAACCTGGAGTGGAGTTTTAGTGGCTTGAGTATTCTCCTATTAATCAAGTGGAATGGATTTGTTCATGAAGAAAGAGAAACTGCGCCGCCTGAACTAATGTTTTATAGTAAAAGTGGGGGGTCCAAATGGACTTGTCCCCTTCACATATAATGGTTGCGACACCTATGTTTGACACCCCTGGTGCAGGGGGTCGGTCAGTGTTGGCTGGACCTGGCTTGTGGGGTGGATCTGCTCCATAGGAGCAAACAGCTGATATGCAGGGCAGACCTATACAGGTAAGAAGGTGGATCCGCAACGGAGTCTACTGCTTTTGTGTAGTTGCTGCTGGCTAGCTATTGCTAATAGTGATTAGCGCCAGGCCAGCTAGCTTACACCAGCCCAAGCTGAACAGTAATTATCCAATAAGTCAAGTTTTGGGTTAATTTTAACTTGGTAAGAGCTCAAATTCATCAAATTGAGCCACGAGAACTCATTTTCAAGGTCTCTCTTGAAATTGAGTTCTCGTGGCTCAATGAGACTACCTGTATAAACCATGGCTAAAAAAAAAATAAAAATAAAAAAAATAGTCATTTTTAACCTCATTTTTGGGTACAAGACCTAATCCAGTCTGCTGGATCAAACTGATAATTCGATCCAGCTGAGTTTAAGCTACTCAGGGTCGGCTTGGCCTGAGTTTGACCCAGTACCAGATTAGAAATGGGGTTGGTTCTATCCCAGTTTGTGCAAGTGGCGTTCCTTGGTCTTCATGATGCTGTTTGCTCATTAATGGTCTGTAACGGAACACCTGGCTTTGCACTGAGATTAAAATACACACAGGTGGGCTCTATTTACAGGGGACTTTTGAAGGCCGTTTGTCGCTCTGCGTTTCAGTTGAATGATGTAAAACGTGACGCTGCGTTTGAAACCAACACGGTGGCTTCAGGGTTGGGAGCTAAAACGTTTTTTTTTTGGGGTGGAAAATGAACCTCTTCACGGAAGTTCAGAAGCTTCTTTTGTTTCTTTCCGTCCCACTTTCCCACACTCAGATTCAGTTATGTCACCAAAACTCAAACATCCCCTCATTCACCCACCCCCCAACACACACACACACACACCATATGGCTGCATGTCAGACAGCTGCAAGACCTGAAGGAAAGTGTCAGGAGTTTTGTTGCAGAAAATGTTAAATATAATTGTTCACAAGAGCAACAATAATCCCCCTCCTTGCATCTATATGTGTGTTTGTGCGTGGGTGCGGAGTGTCAGTGTGCACGGCGACTTGTTATTTTGTACGTGTGCCTGTGTGTCACTCAGTCTGGTGATAGATCCTCAGCTGTCACATCTTTCAACCAGACATTTCCACTTGCATATTCATTAGTTTGGCAAATTCAGCCTAAAAAGCCTTAATGAGTTCCCAAGATTACCAGCTCAGACGAGATGAACAAAAGCTTTGCAGCTTTTTCTGTCCCTCCCTAAAAATTAATATATATATATAGAGAGAGAGCCCAGTCGATAAGATTGATCCATTTGTTCATATATTTGTTCAAGATGTCGTTTTTTTCTTTGCAGTGAGCTGAAACGTCCAGGCTTTTAGATAGAACGTGAGCAGTAAGTGGCAATTACATTTCTGCAGCTCATTATGTTGTGTAAAAACTGAATGACGCATGAAGTTCTCACATTTTGAGAGCTTATGAAAGGAGCAGAACAAGCTAATGGGGTGAATCTGTCACCTAGTGGCTGAAATAAAAAAAGACAGAAATGTATCAAAATCATTTCATATATTTTAACCTTTAGTCTCTTTGATGCTTGAGGTGAATTAATAGGGTGACATGGCATTAAAGAGCATGACTCAATATTTCTTTCTTAAGAAAAAAAAAGTTTATTTTATCAATATTGAGGTATGAAGATAAGAAATCATCATAAATCCAATTTAACTTTTTTATTGCGAAAAGGCTGAAATTTAGCCAAAACAATAGTCGCCTGCTTTTAAGCAAAGATTTTGTATTATCTGTAAGTGTTGGTAATGACTCTCAGCTACCACACGCCAACTTTTAGCTCGTAAAACTAGTTTATATATATATATATATATATATATATATATATATATATATATATATATATATATATATATATATATATATATATAATTGGCCGGTGCGGCCATCTTGAATCTGACTGCAGATCTGATCAGTTGTGAACGTACATCCGGTAATTACTTTCTGCAAGTTTCATTAAAATAGTCCAGTGACAAAGATATGTTCAACATTCACAGAAATAATATTTCTATTGTCTCATGAAGAATCAAGTGTTGGAGTTAAGACAATCAAACTTACACAGGCACAGGAGGATCATGATATCCATCTAGAGAAAATGCAGTGTGAATGCTTATTGCAGAAGAACTTGCTGAAATTAGTTTTTTTTAAATGCTGAAATGTAGTTAAAAGTAAAAAAAAAAGCTTAAATTATCACAATAAAGTAGAACAAACACATATTTGCAGAATAAGGTTTAAATAAACAGAAATTAGCACACAAATGAGGAAAATAGCTATAAAAAAAAGAGGCTGAAATTAGCCAAAAGTATCTGAAAAGGCTGAAAAAAGGTTAAGCTACGAAAAGGAAGTGGAAAGAGCTGAAATTAGCTAGAAAAAAAAGTGGAATTGCAAAAAGCTAAAATTAGCATAAAAACAGCTAAATAGTAGCTGAAATTGCAGAAAAGACTGAAACTAGCAGAAAAAAGCTGAAAGGAGCGTAACAAAGCTGAAGTTAGCAGAAAGATGTTAATTAGGTTGAAAGTAACAGAAATTACCACAAAAAACTCGAATTTATCAGAAAACAACTGCAATTAGCTAAAAAAAAAACAAAAAAAAAGCTAGCGGAAAAGGTACAACAAGCTTAAATTAGCTAAAGGAAATAGAGAGAGCATGTTTGCTCATGTAAGCTGAAAGAAGCAGAAATTAGCACAAAAAAAGTGGAACTTATCTGAAAAAAATAAAACAGTGGAAAAGTAGCTTAAAATGCAGAAAGAAGCTTAAAATACAATAAGGGAAGTGGAGAGAGCACATTTTTGTTGAATTTGACTGGAAAAAGTGAAATGGGTGCAAAAAATGTGGAATTAGCTGAAAAAGCTAAAATTAGCATAAAAAACAGCTAAATTTATTGGTACCATTTTACAATAAGGCTCCCCTTATAGGTGGCCATAAATAGCATTATTAATTCCTCTATAAACACGTTATAAATCATTAATAACTGCTTATTATGCGTTAATTAAGGGTGACAGAGACAAAACTGACCAGTTTCTTGACAAACAGTGAGCCAAATCTGTTCATCTATATATTTCATCTAGAGTTGTTATATTAAACATTTCAGACTAATTTACTACCTTGTAAGTACAATAAGCATTTGTAAACCTATTTTTTAGGGTAAAATATTTGTTATAGATATTTATAATGCAGTGATAACGTACAATATTATATGCTAAAGAAATAGGTTTACAAATGCTTATTGTGCTTACAAGGTAGTAACTTGGTCTGAAAATGTTTAATATAAACTCTAGATGAAATATATAGGTGAAAAGATTGGGTTCGCTATTTAGCAACCTTTAATTAAGGCATAATAAGCAGTAATTAATAATTTATAAATTGTTTATAGAGGATTTAATATCATAGTGGTAAAGTGGTACCAATTTTTTATTTTTTTTTATATAGCGCCAAATCCCAACAGAAGTTGTCTCAGGGCATGTTAAATAGTAGCTGAAATACCAGAAAAAGCTGAAACTTGCAGAAATAAGCTGAAAGGAGCATAACAAGCTGAAATTTTCAGCAAGAAGTTAGAAGAACAAAAAGGTTGTAGTCAGCAGAAAGAATCTGAAAGGAGCACAAAACAGCTGAAAGTAGCTGAACAAAGTTTACATTTGCATAAGGAAGCTGAAAGAAGCTGAACCAGAACAAAATGTGGAAAGAGCAGTAAAAGATTGTAAACAGAGCTAAAGATATGAAGGATGTTAAATGAGCTCAATTCATTTTCTATGAGGAAAAAAAAATGGCAGTAAAGGCTAAATATTTCAAAAATCTAAAGTTGCACCGATACCAAAAGACTGAGCACCCTTCAGCCGAACATTTTGATACCTAAATTGCTGAAATAGCTTAAAAACTGCAGGACGAGAATCGTGCCGAAAAACGCACAGAAGAAAAATGGATCACAATCGTGTGACTGCTTCATAAACGTTCACACAAATGGGGGGAAGTGGTTCACTCCATTTATGTGTTCGCTTCAAGAGTGAGAAACTGCACCCGTTACCAACAGAACACCTCAGTATTTGTATTATTCTCACACGTCGAGGAAGTGACAATCAGGGACAAAGACACACATCTGAAGCTTTCTTTCCAAGAACATGTTGCATTTTACATTTAATATACTTACACAAATGCAGTTAATGCAGTTTACAAGAAAAAAAAAGTTTTCTGAAGAACGACAAAGACACTTTGTGTATTTATAGCTCACATCTTTCAGCACAACATACTGTCGTTTCACGTTAATGTCCAGTAGCATTTATTCATACAAAGTCGCAAAAATGTAGCTTTAGTTCTTTTTATCGTGATCATCTTTCTGTGTAACTGTCTGTGAGGCAACTCTGGTCAAATGCTATATTGTATAATGATCAAGTGATTATTAACTTCATTGAAGTTGCAGTTAAAAAAAAAAAGGGCACCACATGCAGAACGGTCAGTTGTTCCTTCTGAAAGGGCAAACAAATGGGACGTTCATTGGAATCTGTACAAAACAGCAAGAAGAGAACATCATATTCACAAAATAAATATTTTCAACCACTTTGAACTTTCATTTGGACTTTTTCTGCACCCCTTTAGTAATACAGTTCATTGAGTAGGCGTTAATATACAGCGTAAGGGGCAGTTATCAAACTGCACAAACCCACATTCGTTCTGCTACAGAATCAAACAGAAGACTGAACGATACCTTCTGTGTTGCTATAGGGAACCTAAATAAATCCTTCTCACTGCTTCCCTCAGGTAGGCAGGAATACAAATGCAGACAAATTTGTTTGTATCCTTTCATGAAGGAAAGAAAAGGCCATTTTCATCACTTTGTTTTCATGAATCATTCTGTTGAAACACAAACGATCAAGAAAAAGCAACGATCGATTACCATTAGATGATTTTCAGCCTTTTTTTTCTTTCTTTTTATTAAATTTAAAAGTTTCAATGTAATTCAGTGACCTTTGTGGGGTTTTTCTTTCTGTAAAGGTCACAATAAATTTGTTTGCATCTATCTGTACATCGTCAACAATTTTCTATCAAAAGAAAGCAAGTAAATAATGTTGCATATTTTTAGGTATTTGTTCTTCCCATTAATTGTAACTTCTTTGAATCCAGTTTCAAATAAATAGATAAATAAATAAACAGGAAAAAGATCCAGTGAGAATAACTTCAAACTAAATATTTCTCTCTATGAGGTACTTTTACGGAGTAGATGGCGCCCTCTGGTGGTAAATCTTCAAAACTACAGTTAAAACAACATAAAGGGTGCTACTCCTTTAATAAATAAATAAAAAAACAGCAAATGCATCATTGAAAGCCAGATGAAAATCACAAAACATGAAAATCAACCAACGTTAATCCATTTCAAGTCATGTCCTACCTCTTAAAAGAATTGTTTTGAACAATTAATTGTTCAAGACTCACATTTGCACCTCTTATCAAAATCTTTGTACCTTTTTTTTTTGTGGCCAGAGACTGAATTTAAATAAAGAAACTTTAATTTTAGCAAGAATTAATCCCTAAGACAATGACATTTTTGTCCAGATTTTAAAAAAAATCACTTTAAAAAAGTTTCTACTTTTGTTTTGAATACTTCATTAAATCAATTAGGCAAAGCAGCCTTGATCCAACTGTTTTCCGGGCCTCTTTATTTCACACTAAAACCAAACGAGACACTTTTTTTGTTTTTTTTTCCGAATGTGCAGCGATGATGACGTGTTGGGTTCCAGTCCACGCTGTTCATTAACACCAGCAGCCTTTGCGCTGATCACCAGCTGCACTGTCACAGAGTCCATCCTCCTCCTCCAGAGCGGCGAGGTCAAGTTCATCATTCAGAGACATCCGGAGAAGATCCAGGTCCTTTTTGTTGGCTGCCAGCACCTGCTCAGCCAGTCGTGTAAATGTCTTAGAGGGAGAGACGAGAACAGGTGAGAAACCAAGTCAATCACTCTTATTTTGAAATGTTGTGAATTCCTTAAAGCACACCTCTGTTATATTGTGGTTGGTGAAGGCACTTGTCTCAAAGAAGTCCATTCCATAGGCTTTGGCCAGCTGGAGAACAGAAAGCATCATTATATAAAAAGATGACTTAAATATTTCCTCTCATAAACTCAACTTAAACCCTCCAAGGACTTGTCATGAAGCTCCTAGCAGAGTTATAAGTTTAGTTTAACCCCTGACCCTAAAGTCTTCTGTGTCGCCCGACGAATGGAGTCGAGGAGGAAATTAATGATGTGCTTTCCTGTTAATCCCGCTCCCCTGACGTCTCATGGCAAGAGCCTGAAGCATTTACAGTTTCAATCACTGACTTCCTGTCCTTCGACTTGACAGATAAGAAGCAAACACACAAATATGATCTTCAGGGCGGCAAAAATGGTGAAAAAAAAAAACCTTCTGTTGGGTCTTCGCCTACTTGTTCACACGAACCCGAAGAGGGTTTAAATAGTGCTGGGTTTGGTTAGCTCCATGCAGGAGCTGCAAAACCAGGGGCTGATCGAGAAGCGTCTTTAGCTCCTCTCTGCATCATCAATGCTACTTCTCATGTGGAAAAGAAATGACTTATGGCAAGCCATTCATGCATTTAATTGTAAAGCAGGCCCCTTAAAAGGCTGATAGCTAGAAATCAATTTTTCCAGGTGAAAATGAACATTTAAGATTCCCAGAATGATGCTCGGAGTACTGTATGCGAATGACTCTCAGCACTGGGTCTGTTGGCACATTAAGATAAGATTAGTGATCCCGCATGAAATTGTTGTGCCAGAGTTTTGACGTTATCTCGTGGATCACTGAACAAAAGTTTAATGAAACTTGCAGAAAGTAATCATTGGATGTGCACCTGCAGTTGGAGAGCCGCCGCAGCCAACAGTCCTTAAAAACACACAAAAAAATAGCCAAACGCTTTTAGTTATTGACCTCAAATTTGGTGCGGTAGTAGATGAGACTGAACACCAACACATTTTTGGAGTGCTAACAGTTTGCACAAGACATTTGTTTATTATTTTGCTTGTACTATTTGAAGTCAACCCTGTATATCTGTTAGCAAAATAATCTTATGAATCGTTTGACAAATTTCAATGAAACTTGCAGCACGTAATCAATACATGTTCATCTGCAGCTGATTAACTTATGGGGTCAACTTGGTTTAAGATGGCCGCCGCAGCCAATTAATCTTGTATAACAAAAAACAGCTATAACAGTCAACTTTAAGGATATTGAGCTGACCTTTGACATGGTAGTAGCTGAGAATCATTGAAAACATATTCAGAGCATGATATATTGCATAAAATAGCATTTAACATTACTTTTAATGTTTAACCAATATAATTACAACTTTGAAATTTGTCAACGTAAGGTGACATAAGGTCTAAAACTTTGGCCTGAAAGGAAGTGGGCAATATGCATTATTTCAAGGAATGCTAAGCCTTAATTTAGACTAGCTTGAATGCTTATCAATGTTGAAAAAACAAAGGATAAGATAAACTGAATGTTACAGTTAGACCTGTCACAATAACAAATTTGCTGAGCGATTAATTGTCTCAAAAATTATTGCGATAAACGATAATATTGTTTGAAATTGGCAATAATTTGTAATTATTGTCAAATTTAAGAAGAAATTAATGTTGGTAATTTGTTTTGTGTGTAGTACTTTTTGTTGACCACTGGATGGCAGTATTAGACTGTTTGAATTGAAGGATGGCTAGTGAGGGAACGAGCAGCGTGTCTTTAAGAAAAATGGGAGGGAGGCCCCTTGACGTGACACGGGCTGTCTCTCCTTCCCGTTTTTCGGTTCTCAAAATGGCGGATGCTCAGTGTGGTTTGAGCTCTTTAGCATAGCAGTTTTCACACAAAGCTTTTAATAAAAAAAAATCAGTAAACAAGTTCTCAGCTACTTTTTTTCAGGGAAAAAACAAGTTTTTGCGTAAAGGCACGGGTTTCAACCATGAATTTTGAAGGGTTTTTTTCCCCGAGGTCGGCCTGTTAGCTTAGCTCGTAGCTTAGCTTCTCAGCTTAGCTGCTTTTAACGATCCAAAAACACAATTTGGACGGTTAAAACGGATTTTAAAGAGAAAGGGAGGGGTCAGTGAAGAGCACCGGAGTTGAGCCTTTTTGTCATCCAGTGTCTTCAGTAGAAAGAGAGAGACGCGAAGAAACAATATGTTGATAAATGAAAATTATCAACCTCTTTTTAATTTATCATGCGATTAATTGATTTATTGTTTATCGCGACGACTGTGCAACCTTTGGCTTACTATCTTGACAGTGTATCAGGATTTGATTCAATAAATATTCAAACCATACGACCGCAGCAGATGTGCTGCTTATGCACCAATCAGAATTCAGCTTCATTCATTTGCATGATCATCCAAAGACTTGAAATGGGCGTTAGAAATGCAAAACCTGTTGCGTTTGCAGTTTATGATTAAAGCTAAAGCTAAAGTGAAAGCAGTTGCTCCATTCTAACAACCCCCTGTAGATGACACACCTTGGCTCCTTGCTCCGTAGCCACCTGCCTCTTGTCCACGTCGTCCGACTTGTTCCCGACCAGAATCTTCTGGACTTTTTCTGGAGCGTACTGCACACGGTTTCCATGGATAATAATAAACCCATGCAGAAGATGTACAGATAAAAGATGACGAAGAAGAGAAGAGTGATTGCAAATGTCAAGAGAGAGCGGTGGGGGGGGGGGGGGGGGGGAGAAAACACAGGAGATGTGGCGATCAGGAAATGAGAGCATGATTAAAAGTAAGTGGTAAGCATGCCAAGCTCTACAGAGACCACATTCAGACAGACCCTCAGAGGAAATTAGGCTCATAATAACCACTTTAATAGAATAAAACCATGTGGGAGCTGACAGATGAAAACAAGGCACATAGGAGAGCTTAAAGCCACAAAGCTGAGAAGGAACAGCACACTTTAAAAAACATGGCAGATACTGAGAATTAAATCTAAAACTGCCAAAGCACTGATTTTAGTTTTTATCACTTAATGACAGTTTGGGTTCTCTGCAACACTTTGCATCTGCTGATGTGGCTCCTTTCTACAACTTGCTGTTGTTTCCAGTTTATGTACTCACTTCATCCACATCACTGGCCCACTTCATGATGTGCTGAAAGGACCGCTCGCTCGTGATGTCATACACCAGGAAGATGCCCTGTGAAGAGACGGACCAAGAGTCAAGCAAATTAAAGGACGAGCGTTCCTCGAAGCGATCACCCTCCGCCTTCCATGATAGTTTAAGATTAACATTATCTGACGCTAAGAACTGACGGATTCGTAGCTGCTTTGGTCAAACCTTTAAAACAAAAATATGTTTTATTTCCATGCAAACTCAAGAACTCAGAGAATGTGAATGACTCTCAGCTACTACCACAGCAAATTTGAGCTCAATATATGTAATGTTGACAAAAATGCCATGTTTTTTGTGTTTTCTAA
>NC_056509.1:41370582-41381018 GCF_014905685.2 Nematolebias whitei
CACCCAAAAGAAATGAGAGCAAAGCAAGAACATCAGAAGCTTGAAAAAACTGTCCACGTTCTACTAGTAAATGTATTTTTAAGTTGTAAGACACAGGCTGGAGGAGATATTCACTGAACAGAAAAAAAGAAACTACCGTATTTTTCGGACTATAAGGCGCACCGGATTATAAAGCGCAATATCAATGAACGGGTCTGTTTTCATACACAAGGTGCATTAAGCGAAACAAGTTCATTTTGACAGATTTTTGAGCGCCATGTACCACATAAAATCGGTTTGAGGTCAGTAAGCACAATTAGAATTAATATATAAGGCTCACTGTCAATTTTTGAGGAAATTAAAGGATTTTAGGTGCGCCTTATAGTCCGAAAAATACGGTATTTATCTCCTATTTCATTAGCAGTTTCTGTTAAAAAGAACAATTCCGTTTTAGCCAGTTAAATTTCTTTAGCAGCCCAAAGCAATGTCTAAAAACAGACCGTTTTAAATGTTGCAGCAGTGAGTGTGTGGCTGCTGAGAGCAAAAACAGATTTTCAAAAACACTTGGGCGATCTTTTATATGGTTGTTTTTTCAATGGATGAATTATGTTTTGTAGCTGTGACAAAATATAATGGCATAAATGAATTAGTTTTCTCTTCATCACGCTTCTCTTTAGGTTTAGCTTTAAGTTGGCATGTACTGTGCACATCATGATGTGCAGCAGAACCCCGGCTACCTGCGCTCGTCTGTAGTACTGCTTGGTGATGGTTTGGTACCTCTCCTGGCCTGCTGTGTCCCTGCACACAAACAAACACACACAAGTTTTATGTGGAAAAAAATCTATAAAGAATAGGAGAAAGTCAAAAACAACATGACTACTTTGATAGTTTATGAGCTAAACTTACTCCGTTATTGTTCATCAAAGCAAAACCATAACCACCACAACAGTTCTGAGTGCTGAAATAAATGTGCCGAGAAAAAACGAAACCAAAGCCTCCTCAATTTGAAACCCTCGAAAGAGTGCGTATCACCATATCATTTGATATATGCATATTAAAAATTTACCAAGTTATACCCATTTTTGTGTTTTCTAGGGTTGATATGAGGTGGTGACCATTGTCAAGGGAATGTATATTATTTGCGCCACCATGCTCCGTAATTTTACTGCTCTTTCATTGATGTTGTGAATGAAATTAAAATATTCTATGGTCCTTAATCTATGTAACAATCCGTCTTCATGTGACTGGTCAGTAAAAGGACAGCTGAGATACTTTTTATTATCCCCAAGGTCTGACTGATATGATTACAGAGACGTGTTTCTTTGAGAGTCCTTGGCCTTCCAGATCCTTCTCCCTCTGTGCGCAGCTGGGACTGCTACAAAACTGATTGTTTTTCTGTTCAGGGAGTCAGAACGGGTCAGAGCCTCAGACAGGTGAAAGCACTGATAAGTGTGAACTTGTAACTGCATTGATCTGTGATTACTGGCTGTTCTCCAAAGCTTTGTAAATAAATATGATGAAGCCTACACCTGGTTGCTTTGGGAATCCCTTTTCTCTGCGACACTATGTTGTCCCCATGAGGGAATCGGTTGTAGATAGTGATGTCCTAATACCAGCCTCAAGTACTCGTAAATGGTAAATGGACTCAGTACTTATATAGCACCTTTCTATCTAATCAAGATACTCAAGGCACTTTACAACACAATCTGTGTCGTCATTTATTCATTCATACAGCACTCTAATAGATCTCTACAAAGCTCATCTGAATCTGTAGAGACTAATCAGTGCTTTTAGATCACAGTCATACACCGATGACACACATCGGAGGCAATGAGGGGTTCAGTGTCTTTCCCAGGGACACTTCAACATGTGGCTGCTGGTGGAATCGAACCCTCAACTCTCCCATTGGAGAACGACTGCTCTAACCACTCAGCCACAGTTGCCCCATGTTCGTGTTTGGACTCATAAAAACGACCAAATATTTAGGACCAATACTGCTTTTATGATTGGTCCTCTTCCATTTTGCACTTGAGGACAAAAAAAAAAAAATCCATGGTTTAAAGATATTTTAAGATAAACACAAGCGATATTAAGACGGCAAACTGTTTGCTTTGTTCTTAATAAAAGAAATGTGTCTCTAAAGTTGTTGTATAATATTTAAGAACTAACTAACTAACGTACTTTTTGCCATATAAGTCACACCTTTTTGCATAAATTTGCATGCCCTGCGACTTATACGGCGAAGCGACTTATTTATGTTTTTTTCCCCATATTTATTACACAAATGTTGGCTGAGATCTGATGATTTCATTCATTCTGACATAGAAAATATTGAACACTACCATTTTCAGCCACTAGAAGGCCCTCGACTTATATGACAAGCCAAGTGTCTCAGTAATAGGTAAAAGTGGCTATTAATGAGATACTTGGCTTGCCATACCAAGCCACCTTCATCTCGCTCAGGAACTCCTGGATCAAACGTCCAATCAGCTTCATTTCGCTGCGCCGCCCAGGAGAAATGCAGCTGATTTGACCACTGAAGTGCTTTTATTAAGGAAAAGTTCAACTGAGACACACCTTTACTATAATGTCGAGCAAACAAATTGTTTTTAGGTGGTTATCTTGTTAAATTTCGAAGAAATGCACGGTGAGTACCCCCTCTGTGTGCTCCCGCAGCCACGAATCGATTTTTGAAATGCAGCTGATTTGACCATCAAAGTACATTTATAAGGAAAAGTTAGACTGAGACACACCTTTACTATAATTTCAAGCAAGCAAATAATTTGTTTTAATCTAGTTAAATTCTTGTTTAAGTCTCCTCCCGTGCACGCTCCCGCGGCCGCCATTTGGCAGCCAATCGATTTTTGGCACAACACCGGCCCACGTTTCCGGGTGGTCAGCGGTGACGCATGATAGATGCAACTTATTTATGTGGGTTTTTTTTCCCACTTTATTAAATATTTTTGGTCTAATGCGACTTACTGTATAGGGGGACGGGCGACGTGTACGGCGAAAAGTACAGTACTTGGTATAGGCAAACACCCAAACTGAAGTACTTGTACTCACTCTGAAAAAAAACAAACTAGTATCTGGACACCCCAAGTTGTAGAGGTTCATCCAGTGATTACTTTCTGAGTTTTATTCAAATCCGTCCAGTGGGTTATGAGATATTTTGCTAACAGACAGACAAGGCTGACTCCAATAATTAGTACTAAAGTTTTAAACAGAGATTACAATCTGTTTGAGCTTGGAATACATCTTGATGATGACTCTCAGCAACTATCATACTAAATTTTTGCTGAATATGAGTAAAATAGACCGAGTTATAGCTATTTTTGTGTTGGCTAGGGTTGACTGGCTGTGGCTGCCATGTTGAATCAGCTACACTTCAAAATGATGTCATCTGTAGATGTGCCTGACACTCACACACAGCCAAAACATTTCCGCTCCACCTTCACCAACAATACCTGCATCAGCTTACCATATCTGTATCCGCACTTTGATCCCATCTATGAGGAGGGTCTTCATTTTGAAGTCAACTCCTGTAAGAAAGAAAGTTCGTTTAGGAAATACAATAATTTGATCACAATCTGAATATGTTGGTTGAATGCTTGAAAATTCTAAGAGTTCTGTAAGAGCTATAAACTCTTTTTCAACTTGTTTTACAGACAACATGCTCACTATCATCCATCACAGGCAGCCCTGATCTAATGAGAGCCACGCCGTCTCTATAATCAGCCTGTTAGGAGACCAAGCTAATGATCCGGTGGCCGTTCTCTTCGATTTTCTACATCGGCCGCATGAGAGGCGAAATGAGGAAAAATGGCAGAAATAATGACAGCAGTGGGAGGGTCCAAATGTGAAATAGTTTCTGAAATCCACCTCAAACGATGTTCCTTTTTATGTTTTACTTTTTTTTTAAATGCTTTTTTAGTAAATAAAACTTTATTCCAAATTTGGATTATTTTCACAGAAAGTGCATTTTTGTGACAGCTTGTGTTCAGGATGCAATAATGTGATAAGAATACAGCAAAAAGCCTTTTCTCCACACACTATACACCAATAATTCAGCTCAATTCAGTTTAGTCCTATAGCACAAAAATAGAAGTCCTCTCAGGGCACTGAACAAAAACATTCACATACTTTGTACATAAAAAGCCAAGTAAAAATAATCTAGTAAACCTAGTAAAAGTTATCTATCTAAGGAAGCCAGCAGATGTGTTGAATCTTCACTTCGTCACAGTCTCCCATCCTGAGCAAGCACAAAGGCAACAGTGGAAAGGAAAAACTCCTTTTTTAACAAGAAGAAACCTCCAGAAGAAACCTCCAGCAGAACCAGGCGAACGACGAGTGGCCACCTGCTTCGGCCAGCTGGGGTTAACAGCAACTGCATGAGTCCTTCACCGATCGCTTCATTTGTTAAAGACTCTGTGATTATTGCACTGCAGACAGATCACATTCTCTATAGAGTATTATAATACAGTAACATAGTTCCCAGTGTGGTGCATTCATCATCTTCCGCTTATTCCGAAGTCGGGTCACGGGAGCAGCAGCTTGAGCTGAGCAGGGAGGCCCAGACATCTCTTTCCACAGCCACCTCTTCCAGCTCTTCTGGGAGGACCCCAAGGTGTTCCCAGACCAACTGAGAGACGTAGTCTCTCCAGCGTGTCCTGAGGTCTCCTCCCACTTGGACATGCCCGAACCACCTCAACTGGCTCCTCTCGATGTGGAGGAATAGCAGTTCTATTCCGAGTCTCTTCTGACAACTGAACTTCTCACCCTATCTCTAAGGGAGAGTCCAGCTACTGAGGAGAAAACTCATTTCAACCGCCTGTGTCCATGATCTCAATCTTTCGGTCACTGCCCAGAGCTCGTGACCATAGGTGAGAGTAGAAACGTAGACCGACCGGTAAACAGAGAGCTTTGCCTTACAGCTCAGCTCTCTCTTCACCACAACGGACCGGCACAGAGTCCACAATACTGCAGACGTTGCACCATTCCATCTGTCAATCTCACGCTCCATTCTTCCCTCACTCAGGAACAAAACTCTGAGATACTTGAACTCCTCCACTTGAGGCAGAACCTCACCCTTGACCTGAAGACCACCCTGCTGTGTGGATGCAAAGTGTGGTACAAAGACAACTATATACTGTATCAGTCAAACAGAAGAAATAATCAGTAACCCTTCATCATCTCAACCACTCATTATCATCAACAACCTGATTGTAGAACATGTGGACCACTTGAAATATCTTGAACTCACACTGGGCAACAAAATATCCTTCACCAACACACCACCAACATCCGAAAGAGAAGCTACCAGAGACTGTCTGCCATCGGGAAACTTAAAGCACTGTATGGTAAATGGACTGTACTTATTTAGCGCCAAGCTACTCAAAGTGCATTACTGTACACTACAATCTGTGTCCTCATTTACCCATTCATACAACACTCTACTATATCTATACGAAGCTAATCTGCATCTGTAGAGATTAATCAGAGCTTTATCACATTCATATACTGACGAGACACACATCGGAGGCAATGAGGGGTTCAGTGTCTTGCCCAGGGACACTTCAGCATGTGACTGCTGGTGGAATCGAACCCTCAACTCTCGCATCGGAGGACGACTGCTCTAACCACTCAGCCAGAGCCGCCCTGTATGTGGTTCTTCATTTCCTCATTTCTTGTACCGGAGCAACGTCCAGCTTATTTTGCTTTGTTGTGGCTTTTATAATGTGTTTGTAAAACCAGTCCAAACTAACGGTCGTTACCAGTACAGCCTTTGGGAGGACAATTCACGCTTCCGCTACCTGGAAGTACGATAGGGCTCTGAGATGAAGAAAAGCGTGTTTAAGAAAAAAAGACTTTGCTGAACAAGAAACCACATTAAGGGAATTTATGTGTGACATTTGTGCTACAGTATGTCTATCTGATTAGAGTTTGTTATATAAGTATTATGGAAACAAATTTCTCCCCTGAGGATAAGAAAGCATAAAGTAAATGTAGCTGATAACTGTATGTATGAGCATCTAATACGTCCTGTAATTACAAGTATCCATGTCTACAGCATGGGAGAGAGTATGGTAGATTAATATAAGATGAAACTAAATTGATAAAATCCAATGACTCAAATTTGATACTATTTTTTTTTTTCTTCCGTCCATCTTCTCTGACTAATGAGTTTAAGTCCATTAAATAAACAACCCCTCAGGCTTCCCCAGCCCACTATAATCCCTGAGAAATCAATAACCGGTTCATTCCAATTAACCCGATAGTCAGCACCCAGCCGTCATCACACTCAGAGAAGAAAAAAAATGTTTGCGCAGTTCGATTGATTTGCATCATTGCGAGAGCTGCTGTCTCTGCTTATGGTTGAATTCTGCAAGGTTTGGTATAATTTCAAGAAACTGGACAGAACAGATGCACAATAGCTAACCTGGCTGACTGCATTTCATTGTTTTTTAACAGTGGCTGGAGATAAGTGAGCGTTCGTCCGATTTGAGTGCAGAGGTTAGACAGTCGGAGACCTCATTGAAAAATCAATCCATCCTTTGCCTTTAACGAGAGCGTGCTCAACCTCGGTGAAAGGTCAGAACAGCAATCGGTGGCTCAGCCTGGAGCCTGAGAGGGAAATGAGTTTAAAAAAAGCGTCTTGCCTTGCAGTCTCGGTGTTTTAGATTCAGCATACATTCAGACTTAAGTAAATTGCAGATCAGGGGCCTCATGCACAAATACTTGCTTGGATTATACTGAAACATCGCGTACGCTTCAATCGAGAAAACAGCATATGCACAAATAAGTTAAGTTTCAAACTAAACAAATCACAAAACTGCAACGTGAATGTAACGTGGATCGCAACACATTATAGAAATGTAGTGTAGTAGAAAGTACAGCTACTTAATGTAAAATGTAGTGGAGTAAAAGTCCAAAGTACCCATATTTAACTCTACTTAAGTAAAGTACAGACACATGAAAATTTTACTCAAGTACAGTAACAAAGTACTTGTATTTAGTTACAGCCCACCACTGTAAAATGACCAAAGGTGCAACAAAAGCAAGAGGTCAAAACAAAAAATATAGAAAAAGACAAAAACTGATTTGGGATAAGAGAACAAAAACTGGATATTAAATTGAAGGGAAGTGGCGAATAACAAAAGGCAGTTGAAGTAACTGGTCATACAAAACTTAATCATCAAGAAACCCAGCAACATTAAGCAGCCATCTTTGGGAATATTCCAGAGACATAGCTTTATCTATTTTTTGGCTAAAAGTTATAATAAACCATTTATCAGAATCCTTCTCGATAAAAATCCCCTTTGATTTTATTAAGCAGAGGGTTACCTGAACCCTGCATGGTGAGTTTTTCTTTAGTTTAATGTTTGTTCTGATCATTTTTGAACCAGTTGTTGTCACTGGAAGCAGCAACGTGCTGTGTTCAAATCTTCACTCTTTGCTCTGATAATGAAATTACTAATCTTCATATTTTATGCCACGTTTGATGATCACAAGATAACTGCAAAATGGCTCTGGACAGTGTTAGGGAAAAAAATTATAAGAGTTCAGATGTCATTTTGACAAACGTCACAAATGTTGCTGCTGATCTGACAGCTCACTGTATATATGCATGCAGAGCAGGTAATGAACATCCAGTCGCAAGAATTCATTCATTCAACCTTTATTTATACACGTTACACAGTCATAAAGCATATACAATGAAAAGTAAATAAAAGCTGTGATATAAAACAAAATAAAATCAAGCTACATTATAAAACAGTGTAAAATACTAAAAACAGGAACATGTCTGCGGTGGTTTTTGCCATGAACTTAGCAGTTGTTTAAAATCCCTTAGAGAGATCAAAGTTGACAACTTCAGAGCTTTTTGCAAGGTGTTCAAGATTACAGGAGCAGAGTAAGAGAAGGCCCTTTGCCATATTCAGTCTGCACTGAGGGGATGCTGCAGGTAATGATGTCTTCAGCGTAGCTACACTGACGACGTGACATGTAGGCGGAGATGTAAGAAGGCAACAGACCAAGGAGTGATTTAAAGATGAAAATATATCAGTGAGAGAGTCTGCGTGAAGTTAATGATGACCAGTTAAGAAACCTGAGACCACCGAGGTGCTCCACACTACGCCACAGGAAGTTCTTCCTCCAAGTAGCTGTCAAACTTTTCAACTCCTCCCCCTTTTTACACATAGGACAATAAAATGAATCCTGCACTACAATAAACACTTTAATGTTTCTGTCTGCACCTGTTTTAGAACGTAATTGCTGGTATTTTTTTTTTTTTTTTTTTTTTTTATCTTGTGTGATTCCTTGTGTATGTTCCTTTGTACTGAAACTCTGGCACAACAATTTTCTGCAGGACCAATAAAGTTCCTATCCTATTAACCAGTGCACTGATGGGTGCGGTAGTTACAGCCAGTTATGAATCTTAGTGCACCATGATAGACAGCATCCAACATCTGCAGGGTGCTTGTAGGAGCGTTTATGTAAATCATGTCAATGTAGTCGATGGAGGGAAGGAAAGTTGCAGTTACAAGGCGTTTCTTAGCGTTCAAAGTTAAACAAGATCTATTTCTGAAAAATAAACCCAGTTCTTTATCAAGTTTTCAACATGAGGCTTAAAAGAAATATGTGCATCAACCAAGATTCCCAAGTATTTGTAAGTCAACAAACTCAATAGAAACACCATTCGTAGATAAGATAGGACTTCTAGTACCAACTTCCTGTTTAAAAACATCATCCCTTTGGTTTTCATCAGCATTTAGCACCAGTTTGAGATGAAACCAATCTGACTGGATGATGTCGACTGCAGACTGTAAAAGCTGGAAAACCTTAGCAACTGTTCTAGCTCGACTATAAACAACTGTGTCGTCGGCATAGAACCGTAAGGATGCATCAGGAATAATCTGACCTACATTACTTATATAATGTTTTGGTGCACCCATTTATCTGTCAGGTGTGAGTGCTCTCAGGCAGAGCTGACCACTTAAGACAGATATAGCGTGAGGTATGAGTGTCCCAGATTAACAGAGTTTTTATAACTAAAAGCACTTCAACTCTCTGAAAGACTGTGACAAAATTGACAAATACCTAAAAAGCATTCATTAAAGGAAAATTACCAAAAAAAAACCTCAGAGATTTCATTATCAGTGTGACATTGGAAGACTCAGAGAGTCAGGAGAAAACCGTACACCAATGACAAGAATGAAAACTACCCTGAGTGGCCGTCCTACAGACTAAAACCACTGAATATCACTGCAAGTAGCACTTTTGAAAAGCTGCTTTAGGGAGCGTGGTTGATCAGTGCATTCATGCAAATTAAAAAGAAATGCCTTCATGCAATGTACCGTAAAAACAAGGGTCAGAAACATTGTCGCCTCCAGAGAACCAAAAAGACGGATGGAAGCCTTGGTTTAATTCTAGGGTGCAAGAAGACAGAAATGATTTTTTTTTTTCCACAGCATTCCTTATTTTTAGTTATTGATGTGTAAAAAAAAAAAACCCTAGAAAATAAAAGAAGACTGAAGAAAAATGCTCCACTGTATTTTATAGCATTGGGTTACAACGTGTAAAAGAGGAAAAATGCAGGAACATACTGAAATATTTCTTCTGATATACAATAAAATCATACTTTCTACGTTCCAGGAAAAAATAAAGATTAAAGCTACAGAGAGTTTGTTGCTCTTTAGAGCGAGAAACCATCTGTGACGGCTGTGATCCAGGCCCGACCCTTCAGACTAACAAGCAGAGGCGAGGCAATTGTGTATGACCGGACCGTGACCCAAACACCGCCGGGATCACAACCAGAGCACAGCAGCTCATTGAGACCTGATATAAAGCCCGGCCTGCTGCGTCTTTTATAGGTGGTTTCACAGCCAGGAGCTCCAACAGAGTCCAGTAATGAGAGCACCAAAGGTAAAGGTGAGGAAGATTAAACTGAGCAGTGTGACTGAATACTAAATCACCTCAACTCTGTCTGGAGACATGAGGGCGTGAGCTGGGAAATATATAAAATGAGATGCATCAACAAGTTAAGCTGTTGCTTATTCGGATAAAACTCCGATACAGTGGACTGATTACTGTAGACAAAACTCATATATTTTAAATTCTTTTAGAAAATAAATTATTGCATTAAATATTGTCAATTAGGTGTGAAAGAAGTTTGGACTTAAAAAAAATATTCATCTCATTGAGCATGCATCAGGATATCTATTCATCTCAGTTACTAAAAGGAGCCACACAAGGACATCAGAAGATATTTAACTATTTTTTACTTGCAAGGACAGACGGTCACAACAGGCTTACACAGATGTACAAAGTTAAATGCTTGGATCATCTGGATGGTTACATTTTTGTTGAGACATTTCGTCCTTCATCCAAAGGATTTCATCAGACTGAGGAGCCACAACAAACTCAGTCCCACAAGCAGCACACTCCCATAGTGGGAC